>NW_027675532.1:580000-700000 GCF_965601325.2 Salmo salar | reverse complement strand
CACACACACACACACCGACAACACACACACACACACACACACACCGACAACACACACACACACACACCGACAACACACACACACACACCGACAACACACACACACACCGACAACACACACACACACACACACCGACAACACACACACACACACACCGACAACACACACACACACACACACCAACAACACACACACACACACACACACCGACAACACACACACACACACACACTGACAACACACACACACACACCGACAACACACACACACACACACCGACAACACACACACACACACACACACCGACAACACACACACACCGACACACACACACAACACACACACACACACACCGACAACACACACACACACACCGACAACACACACACACACACACACACACACCGACAACACACACACACACACACACGACAACACACACACACACACACACACCGACAACACACACACACCGACACACACACACAACACACACACACCGACAACACACACACACACACACCGACAACACACACACACACACCGACAACACACACACACACACAACCGACAACACACACACACACCGACAACACACACACACACACACCGACAACACACACACACACCAACAACACACACACACCGACAACACACACACACACACACACCGACAACACACACACACAACACACACACACACACCGACAACACACACACACACCGACAACACACACACACACACCGACAACACACACACACACCGACAACACACACACACACACACCGACAACACACACACACACACCGACAACACACACACACACACACACACCGACAACACACACACACACACCGACAACACACACACACCGACAACACACACACACACACACACACACACACACACACCGACAACACACACACACACACACCGACAACACACACACACACACACCGACAACACACACACACACACACCGACAACACACACACACAACACCGACAACACACACACACACAACGACAACACACACACACGACAACACACACACACACACCGACAACACACACACACACACACACCGACAACACACACACACACACACCGACAACACACACACACACCGACAACACACACACACACACACTGACAACACACACACACACACCGACAACACACACACACACAACACACACACCGACAACACACACACACACACACACCGACAACACACACACACCGACACACACACACAACACACACACACACACCGACAACACACACACACACACCGACAACACACACACACACACACACCGACAACACACACACACACACACCGACAACACACACACACACACACACCGACAACACACACACACCGACAACACACACACACACACCGACAACACACACACACAACACACACACACACCGACAACACACACACACCGACAACACACACACACACACCGACAACACACACACACACCGACAACACACACACACACACCGACAACACACACACACACACACCGACAACACACACACACACACACACACACCGACAACACACACACACACACCGACAACACACACACACACACCGACAACACACACACACACCGACAACACACACACACACACACACACCGACAACACACACACACACACACCGACAACACACACACACACACACACCGACAACACACACACACACACACACACACACACCGACAACACACACACACACACAACCGACAACACACACACACACACCGACAACACACACACACACACACCGACAACACACACACACACCAACAACACACACACACCGACAACACACACACACACACACCGACAACACACACACACAACACACACACACACACCGACAACACACACACACACCGACAACACACACACACACACCGACAACACACACACACACCGACAACACACACACACACACACCGACAACACACACACACACCGACAACACACACACACACACACTGACAACACACACACACCGACAACACACACACACACACAACACACACACACACACACCGACAACACACACACACACACACCGACACACACACACACACACACACACCGACAACACACACACACACACACCGACAACACACACACACACACACACACCGACAACACACACACACACACACCGACAACACACACACACACACACACCGACAACACACACACACACACACACACACACACACACACACACCGACAACACACACACACACACACCGACAACACACACACACACACCGACAACACACACACACACACACACACAAACCGACAACACACACACACACACCGACAACACACACACACCGACAACACACACACACACCGACAACACACACACACACACCGACAACACACACACACCGACAACACACACACACACACACACACACACACACACACCGACAACACACACACACACACACCGACAACACACACACACACACACCGACAACACACACACACACACCGACAACACACACACACACACACCGACAACACACACACACACACCGACAACACACACACACACAACGACAACACACACACACCGACAACACACACACACACACCGACAACACACACACACACACACACCGACAACACACACACACACACACCGACAACACACACACACACCGACAACACACACACACACACACGACACACACACACACACACACCGACAACACACACACACACACACACACACACACACACACACACCGACAACACACACACACACACACACCGACAACACACACACACCGACACACACACACAACACACACACACACACCGACAACACACACACACACACCGACAACACACACACACACACACACACACCGACAACACACACACACACACACCGACAACACACACACACACCACAACACACACACACACACACACACACACACACACACACACCGACAACACACACACACCGACACACACACACAACACACACACACCGACAACACACACACACACACACCGACAACACACACACACACACACGACAACACACACACACACACACCGACAACACACACACACACACACCGACAACACACACACACACACAACAACACACACACACCGACAACACACACACACACACACACCGACAACACACACACACAACACACACACACACACCGACAACACACACACACACCGACAACACACACACACACACCGACAACACACACACACACCGACAACACACACACACACACCGACAACACACACACACACACCGACAACACACACACACACACACGACAACACACACACACACACACACGACAACACACACACACACACACACGACAACACACACACACACACACCGACAACACACACACACACACACCGACAACACACACACACACCACACACACACACACCGACAACACACACACACACACACCGACAACACACACACACACACCGACAACACACACACACACACCGACAACACACACACACACACACACACACCGACAACACACACACACACACACCGACAACACACACACACACACACCGACAACACACACACACACACACCGACAACACACACACACACCGACAACACACACACACACACACTGACACACACACACACACCGACAACACACACACACACACACCGACAACACACACACACACACCGACAACACACACACACACACACCACCGACAACACACACACACACACCGACAACACACACACACACACAACGACAACACACACACACACACCGACAACACACACACACACACCGACAACACACACACACACACACCGACAACACACACACACACACACCGACAACACACACACACACACGACAACACACACACACACACACCGACAACACACACACACCGACAACACACACACACACACACACACACACACACACACACCGACAACACACACACACACACCGACAACACACACACACACACACACCGACAACACACACACACACACACACGACAACACACACACACACACACACCGACAACACACACACACACACACCGACAACACACACACACACACACACACCGACAACACACACACACCGACACACACACACACACACACACACCGACAACACACACACACAACACACCGACAACACACACACACACACCGACAACACACACACACACACACACACAAACCGACAACACACACACACACACCGACAACACACACACACACACACACCGACAACACACACACACACCGACAACACACACACACACACACACGACACACACACACACACCGACAACACACACACACACACACACACACACACACACACACCGACAACACACACACACACACACCGACAACACACACACACACACACCGACAACACACACACACACACCGACAACACACACACACACACACCGACAACACACACACACACACCGACAACACACACACACACAACGACAACACACACACACGACAACACACACACACACACCGACAACACACACACACACACACACACACGACAACACACACACACACACACACACGACAACACACACACACACCGACAACACACACACACACACACGACAACACACACACACACACCGACAACACACACACACACACGACAACACACACACACACCGACAACACACACACACACACCGACAACAACACACACACACACCGACAACACACACACACCGACAACACACACACACACACCGACAACACACACACACACACACACCGACAACACACACACACACACACCGACAACACACACACACACCGACAACACACACACACACACACGACAACACACACACACACACCGACAACACACACACACACACACAACACACACACACACCGACAACACACACACACCGACAACACACACACACACACACACCGACAACACACACACACAACACACACACACACACCGACAACACACACACACACCGACAACACACACACACACACCGACACACACACACACACACCGACAACACACACACACACACACCGACAACACACACACACACACCGACACACACACACACACACACACACCGACAACACACACACACACACCGACAACACACACACACACACACACACACACACACACACCGACAACACACACACACACACACCGACAACACACACACACACACCGACACACACACACACACGACAACACACACACACACCGACAACACACACACACACACCGACAACACACACACACACCGACAACACACACACACACACACCGACAACACACACACACACACCGACAACACACACACACACACACACACCGACAACACACACACACACACACCGACAACACACACACACACACCGACAACACACACACACACACACGACAACACACACACACACACACACACACACACACACACACACACACACACCGACAACACACACACACACACACACCGACACACACACACACACACACACACACCGACAACACACACACACACGCACACACACACACACACACACACACACCGACAACACACACACACACACACCGACAACACACACACACACACCGACAACACACACACACACACACACACACACACACACACACCGACAACACACACACACACACACGACAACACACACACACACCGACAACACACACACACACACACACACACACACACAACACACACACACACACCGACAACACACACACACACCGACAACACACACACACACACCGACAACACACACACACACAAACAACACACACACACACACACACGACAACACACACACACACACACCGACAAAAACACACACACACACCGACAACACACACACACACACACACGACAACACACACACACACACACCGACAACACACACACACACACACGACACACACACACACACACCGACAACACACACACACACACCGACAACACACACACACACCGACAACACACACACACCGACAACACACACACACACACACCGACAACACACACACACAACACACACACACACACCGACAACACACACACACACCGACAACACACACACACACACCGACAACACACACACACACCGACAACACACACACACACACACCGACAACACACACACACACACCGACAACACACACACACACACACACACCGACAACACACACACACACACCGACAACACACACACACACCAACAACACACACACACCGACAACACACACACACACACACACCGACAACACACACACACAACACACACACACACACCGACAACACACACACACACCGACAACACACACACACACACCGACAACACACACACACACCGACAACACACACACACACACACCGACAACACACACACACACACCGACAACCACACACACACACACACACACCGACAACACACACACACACACACCGACAACACACACACACACACCGACAGCACACACACACACCGACAACACACACACACACACACACACACACACACACACACACACACACACACACCGACAACACACACACACACACACACACCGACAACACACACCACACACACACACACACCGACAACACACACACACCGACACACACACACAACACACACACACCGACAACACACACACACACACACCGACAACACACACACACACACCGACAACACACACACACACACACAAACCGACAACACACACACACACCGACAACACACACACACACCGACAACACACACACACACACCGACAACACACACACACCGACAACACACACACACAACACACACACACACACCGACAACACACACACACACCGACAACACACACACACACACCGACAACACACACACACACAAACAACACACACACACACACACACAACGACAACACACACACACACACACCGACAAAAAATAAACACACACACACTGACAACACACACACACACACACACTGACAACACACACACATACACACCGACAACACACACACACACACACACACACACACACACACACCGACAACACACACACACAAACACCGACAACACACTCACACACACCGACAACACACACACACACACACCGACAACACACACACACACACACACACACCGACAACACACACACACACACACCGACAACACACACACACACACACCGACAACACACACACACACACCGACAACACACACACACACACACACACACACACACCGACAACACACACACACACACCAACAACACACACACACACAACGACAACACACACACACACACCGGCAACACACACACACACACCGACAACACACACACACACACACACCGACAACACACACACACACCGACAACACACACACACACCGACAACACACACACACACACACTGACAACACACACACACCGACAACACACACACACACACAACACACACACACACACCGACAACACACACACACACACACCGACAACACACACACACACACACACACCGACAACACACACACACACACACACTGACAACACACACACACACACCGACAACACACACACACACACCGACAACACACACACACACACACACACCGACAACACACACACACCGACACACACACACAACACACACACACCGACAACACACACACACAGACACACCGACAACACACAGACACACACCGACAACACACACACACACACACACACAAACCGACAACACACACACAAACACCGACAACAAACACACACACAACGACAACACACACACATCGGCAACACACACACACACACCGACAACACACACACACACACACACCGACAACACACACACACACACACCGACAACACACACACACACCGACAACACACACACACACACACTGACAACACACACACACACACCGACAACACACACACACACACACAACACACACACACACCGACAACACACACACACCGACAACACACACACACACACACACCGACAACACACACACACAACACACACACACACACCGACAACACACACACACACCGACAACACACACACACACACCGACAACACACACACACACCGACAACACACACACACACACACCGACAACACACACACACACACCGACAACACACACACACACCAACAACACACACACACCGACAACACACACACACACACACACCGACAACACACACACACACACACCGACAACACACACACACACACCGACACACACACACACACACCAACAACACACACACACCGACAACACACACACACACACACACCGACAACACACACACACACACACACACACACCGACAACACACACACACCGACACACACACACAACACACACACACCGACAACACACACACACACACACCGACAACACACACACACACACCGACAACACACACACACACAGACAAACCGACAACACACACACACACCGACAACACACACACACCGACAACACACACACACACACCGACAACACACACACACCGACAACACACACACACAACACACACACACACACCGACAACACACACACACACCGACAACACACACACACACACCGACAACACACACACACACAAACAACACACACACACACACACAACGACAACACACACACAAACACCGACAAAAAATAAACACACACACACTGACAACACACACACACACACACACTGACAACACACACACATACACACCGACAACACACACACACACACACACACACACACACACACACACCGACAACACACACACACACACACAACACACACACACACCGACAACACACACACACCGACAACACACACACACACACACACCGACAACACACACACACAACACACACACACACACCGACAACACACACACACACCGACAACACACACACACACACCGACAACACACACACACACCGACAACACACACACACACACACCGACAACACACACACACACACCGACAACACACACACACACACACACACCGACAACACACACACACACACCGACAACACACACACACACCAACAACACACACACACCGACAACACACACACACACACACACCGACAACACACACACACAACACACACACACACACCGACAACACACACACACACCGACAACACACACACACACACCGACAACACACACACACACCGACAACACACACACACACACACCGACAACACACACACACACACCGACAACACACACACACACACACACACACCGACAACACACACACACACACACCGACAACACACACACACACACCGACAGCACACACACACACCGACAACACACACACACACACACACACACACACACACACACACACACACACACACCGACAACACACACACACACACACACACCGACAACACACACACACACACACACCGACAACACACACACACCGACACACACACACAACACACACACACCGACAACACACACACACACCGACAACACACACACACACACCGACAACACACACACACACACACAAACCGACAACACACACACACACCGACAACACACACACACCGACAACACACACACACACACCGACAACACACACACACCGACAACACACACACACAACACACACACACACACCGACAACACACACACACACCGACAACACACACACACACACCGACAACACACACACACACAAACAACACACACACACACACACAACGACAACACACACACACACACACCGACAAAAAATAAACACACACACACTGACAACACACACACACACACACACTGACAACACACACACATACACACCGACAACACACACACACACACCACAACACACACACACACCGACAACACACACACACAAACACCGACAACACACTCACACACACCGACAACACACACACACACACACCGACAACACACACACACACACACCACAGACAACACACACACACACACACCGACACACACACACACACACACCGACAACACACACACACACACACACACACACACACACACACACACACACCGACAACACACACACACACACCAACAACACACACACACACAACGACAACACACACACACACACCGGCAACACACACACACACACCGACAACACACACACACACACACACCGACAACACACACACACACCGACAACACACACACACACCGACAACACACACACACACACACTGACAACACACACACACCGACAACACACACACACACACAACACACACACACACACCGACAACACACACACACACACACCGACAACACACACACACACACACACACCGACAACACACACACACACACACACTGACAACACACACACACACACACACCGACAACACACACACACACACCGACAACACACACACACACACACACCGACAACACACACACACCGACACACACACACAACACACACACACCGACAACACACACACACAGACACACCGACAACACACAGACACACACCGACAACACACACACACACACACACACAAACCGACAACACACACACACACACCGACAACACACACACACCGACAACACACACACACACCGACAACACACACACACACACCGACAACACACACACACCGACAACACACAAACACACACACACACATACACACACCGACAACACACACACACACACACCGACAACACACACACACACACACCGACAACACACACACACACACCGACAACACACACACACACTGACAACACACACACAAACACCGACAACAAACACACACACAACGACAACACACACACATCGGCAACACACACACACACACCGACAACACACACACACACACACACACCGACAACACACACACACACACACCGACAACACACACACACACCGACAACACACACACACACACACACCGACAACACACACACACCGACACACACACACAACACACACACACACACCGACAACACACACACACACACCGACAACACACACACACACACACACACCGACAACACACACACACACACACCGACAACACACACACACACACACACCGACAACACACACACACCGACACACACACACAACACACACACACCGACAACACACACACACACACACCGACAACACACACACACACACAAACCGACAACACACACACACACACACCGACAACACACACACACACACACCGACAACACACACACACACCAACAACACACACACACCGACAACACACACACACACACACACACCGACAACACACACACACAACACACACACACACACCGACAACACACACACACACCGACAACACACACACACAAACCGACAACACACACACACACCGACAACACACACACACACACCGACAACACACACACACACCGACAACACACACACACACAACGACAACACACACACACACACCGACAAAACATAAACACACACACACTGACAACACACACACACACACACACTGACAACACACACACATACACACCGACAACACACACACACACACACACACACACACACCGACAACACACACACACAAACACCGACAACACACACACACACACCGACAACACACACACACACACCGACAACACACACACACACACACACACACACCGACAACACACACACACACACCGACAACACACACACACACACCGACAACACACACACACACACACCGACAACACACACACACACCGACAACACACACACACACACACTGACAACACACACACACCGACAACACACACACACACACACCGACAACACACACACACACACCGACAACACACACACACACACCACACACCGACAACACACACACACACACCAACAACACACACACACACACAACGACAACACACACACACACACAGGCAACACACACACACACACCGACAACACACACACACACACACACCGACAACACACACACACACACACCGACAACACACACACACACCGACAACACACACACACACACACTGACAACACACACACACCGACAACACACACACACACACACAACACACACACACACACACCGACAACACACACACACACACCGACAACACACACACACACACACACCGACAACACACACACACACACACACTGACAACACACACACACACACACACCGACATCACACACACACACACACCGACAACACACACACACACACACACACCGACAACACACACACACCGACACACACACACAACACACACACACCGACAACACACACACACAGACACACCGACAACACACAGACACACACCGACAACACACACACACACACACACACAAACCGACAACACACACACACACACCGACAACACACACACACACACACACCGACAACACACACACACACCGACAACACACACACACACACACACCGACAACACACACACACCGACAACACACACACACACACACACACACACACATACACACACCGACAACACACACACACACACACCGACAACACACACACACACACACACCGACAACACACACACACACACCGACAACACACACACACACACACCGACAACACACACACAAACACCGACAACAAACACACACACAACGACAACACACACACATCGGCAACACACACACACACACCGACAACACACACACACACACACACCGACAACACACACACACACACACACCGACAACACACACACACACCGACAACACACACACACACACACTGACAACACAAACACACACACCGACAACACACACACACACACACAACACACACACACACCGACAACACACACAGAAACACCGACAACAAACACACACACAACGACAACACACACACATCGGCAACACACACACACACACCGACAACACACACACACACACACACCGACAACACACACACACACACACCGACAACACACACACACACCGACAACACACACACACACCGACAACACACACACACACACACACACACACACACACACACACACACACACACACCGACAACACACACACACACACACACACCGACAACACACACACACACACACACACACCGACAACACACACACACCGACACACACACACAACACACACACACCGACAACACACACACACACACACCGACAACACACACACACCGACAACACACACACACACACACAAACCGACAACACACACACACACCGACAACACACACACACACACCGACAACACACACACACACACCGACAACACACACACACCGACAACACACACACACAACACACACACACACACCGACAACACACACACACACCGACAACACACACATACACACCGACAACACACACACACACAAACAACACACACACACACACACAACGACAACACACACACACACCGAAAAAAAATAAACACACACACACTGACAACACACACACACACACACACTGACAACACACACACATACACACCGACAACACACACACACACACACACACACACACACACCGACAACACACACACACAAACACCGACAACACACTCACACACACCGACAACACACACACACACACACCGACAACACACACACACACACACACACACACACCGACAACACACACACACACACACCGACAACACACACACACACACACCGACAACACACACACACACACCGACAACACACACACACACACACACACACACACACACACACCGACAACACACACACACACACCAACAACACACACACACACACAACGACAACACACACACACACACCGGCAACACACACACACACACCGACAACACACACACACACACACACCGACAACACACACACACACCGACAACACACACACACACCGACAACACACACACACACACACTGACAACACACACACACCGACAACACACACACACACACAACACACACACACACACCGACAACACACACACACACACACCGACAACACACACACACACACACACCGACAACACACACACACACACACACTGACAACACACACACACACACACACCGACAACACACACACACACACCGACAACACACACACACACACACACCGACAACACACACACACCGACACACACACACAACACACACACACCGACAACACACACACACAGACACACCGACAACACACAGACACACACCGACAACACACACACACACACACACACAAACCGACAACACACACACACACACCGACAACACACACACACCGACAACACACACACACACCGACAACACACACACACACACCGACAACACACACACACCGACAACACACACACACACACACACACACATACACACACCGACAACACACACACACACACATCTACAACACACACACACACACACCGACAACACACACACACACACCGACAACACACACACACACCGACAACACACACACAAACACCGACAACAAACACACACACAACGACAACACACACACATCGGCAACACACACACACACACCGACAACACACACACACACACACCGACAACACACACACACACACACCGACAACACACACACACACCGACAACACACACACACACACACACCGACAACACACACACACCGACACACACACACAACACACACACACACACCGACAACACACACACACACACACCGACAACACACACACACACACACACCGACAACACACACACACACACACCGACAACACACACACACACACACACCGACAACACACACACACCGACACACACACACAACACACACACACCGACAACACACACACACACACACCGACAACACACACACACACACACAAACCGACAACACACACACACACACACCGACAACACACACACACACACACCGACAACACACACACACACCAACAACACACACACACCGACAACACACACACACACACACACCGACAACACACACACACAACACACACACACACACCGACAACACACACACACACCGACAACACACACACACACACCGACAACACACACACACACCGACAACACACACACACACACCGACAACACACACACACACCGACAACACACACACACACAACGACAACACACACACACACACACCGACAAAACATAAACACACACACACTGACAACACACACACACACACACACTGACAACACACACACATACACACCGACAACACACACACACACACACACACACACACACCGACAACACACACACACAAACACCGACAACACACACACACACACCGACAACACACACACACACACCGACAACACACACACACACACACACACACACCGACAACACACACACACACACCGACAACACACACACACACACCGACAACACACACACACACACACCGACAACACACACACACACCGACAACACACACACACACACACTGACAACACACACACACCGACAACACACACACACACACACACCGACAACACACACACACACACCGACAACACACACACACACACACACACCGACAACACACACACACACACCAACAACACACACACACACACAACGACAACACACACACACACACAGGCAACACACACACACACACCGACAACACACACACACACACACACCGACAACACACACACACACACACCGACAACACACACACACACCGACAACACACACACACACACTGACAACACACACACACCGACAACACACACACACACACACAACACACACACACACACACCGACAACACACACACACACACCGACAACACACACACACACACACACCGACAACACACACACACACACACACTGACAACACACACACACACACCGACAACACACACACACACACATCGACAACACACACACACACACACACACCGACAACACACACACACCGACACACACACACAACACACACACACCGACAACACACACACACAGACACACCGACAACACACAGACACACACCGACAACACACACACACACACACACAAACCGACAACACACACACACACACCGACAACACACACACACACACACACCGACAACACACACACACACCGACAACACACACACACACACACACACCGACAACACACACACACCGACAACACACACACACACACACACACACACACATACACACACCGACAACACACACACACACACACCGACAACACACACACACACACACCGACAACACACACACACCGACAACACACACACACACACACCGACAACACACACACAAACACCGACAACAAACACACACACAACGACAACACACACACATCGGCAACACACACACACACACCGACAACACACACACACACACACACCGACAACACACACACACACACACACACACCGACAACACACACACACCGACACACACACACAACACACACACACCGACAACACACACACACACACACCGACAACACACACACACACACCGACAACACACACACACACACACAAACCGACAACACACACACACACCGACAACACACACACACCGACAACACACACACACACACCGACAACACACACACACCGACAACACACACACACAACACACACACACACACCGACAACACACACACACACCGACAACACACACACACACACCGACAACACACACAAACACAAATAACACACACACACACACACAACGACAACACACACACACACACACCGACAAAAAATAAACACACACACACTGACAACACACACACACACACACACTGACAACACACACACATACACACCGACAACACACACACACACACACACACACACACACACACACACACCGACAACACACACACACAAACACCGACAACACACTCACACACACCGACAACACACACACACACACACCGACAACACACACACACACACACACACACACCGACAACACACACACACACACACCGACAACACACACACACACACACCGACAACACACACACACACACCGACAACACACACACACACACACACACACACACCGACAACACACACACACACACCAACAACACACACACACACAACGACAACACACACACACACACCGGCAACACACACACACACACCGACAACAAACACACACACACACACCGACAACACACACACACACCGACAACACACACACACACCGACAACACACACACACACACACTGACAACACACACACACCGACAACACACACACACACACAACACACACACACACACCGACAACACACACACACACACACCGACAACACACACACACACACACACTGACAACACACACACACACACCGACAACACACACACACACACCGACAACACACACACACACACACACACCGACAACACACACACACCGACACACACACACAACACACACACACCGACAACACACACACACAGACACACCGACAACACACAGACACACACCGACAACACACACACACACACACACACAAACCGACAACACACACACACACACCGACAACACACACACACCGACAACACACACACACACCGACAACACACACACACACACACACACCGACAACACACACACACACACACACTGACAACACACACACACACACCGACAACACACACACACACACCGACAACACACACACACACACACACACCCGACAACACACACACACCGACACACACACACAACACACACACACCGACAACACACACACACAGACACACCGACAACACACAGACACACACCGACAACACACACACACACACACACACAAACCGACAACACACACACACACACCGACAACACACACACACCGACAACACACACACACACCGACAACACACACACACACACCGACAACACACACACACCGACAACACACACACACACACACACACATACACACACCGACAACACACACACACACACACCGACAACACACACACACACACACCGACAACACACACACACACACCGACAACACACACACACACCGACAACACACACACAAACACCGACAACAAACACACACACAACGACAACACACACACATCGGCAACACACACACACACACCGACAACACACACACACACACACACACCGACAACACACACACACACACACCGACAACACACACACACACCGACAACACACACACACACACACACCGACAACACACACACACCGACACACACACACAACACACACACACACACCGACAACACACACACACACACCGACAACACACACACACACACACACACCGACAACACACACACACACACACCGACAACACACACACACACACACACCGACAACACACACACACCGACACACACACACAACACACACACACCGACAACACACACACACACACACCGACAACACACACACACACACACAAACCGACAACACACACACACACACACCGACAACACACACACACACACACCGACAACACACACACACACCAACAACACACACACACCGACAACACACACACACACACACACCGACAACACACACACACAACACACACACACACACCGACAACACACACACACACCGACAACACACACACACACACCGACAACACACACACACACCGACAACACACACACACACACCGACAACACACACACACACCGACAACACACACACACACAACGACAACACACACACACACACACCGACAAAACATAAACACACACACACTGACAACACACACACACACACACACTGACAACACACACACATACACACCGACAACACACACACACACACACACACACACACACCGACAACACACACACACAAACACCGACAACACACACACACACACCGACAACACACACACACACACCGACAACACACACACACACACACACACACACCGACAACACACACACACACACCGACAACACACACACACACACCGACAACACACACACACACACACCGACAACACACACACACACCGACAACACACACACACACACACTGACAACACACACACACCGACAACACACACACACACACACCGACAACACACACACACACACCGACAACACACACACACACACACACACCGACAACACACACACACACACCAACAACACACACACACACACAACGACAACACACACACACACACAGGCAACACACACACACACACCGACAACACACACACACACACACACCGACAACACACACACACACACACCGACAACACACACACACACCGACAACACACACACACACACACTGACAACACACACACACCGACAACACACACACACACACACAACACACACACACACACACCGACAACACACACACACACACCGACAACACACACACACACACACACCGACAACACACACACACACACACACTGACAACACACACACACACACACACCGACAACACACACACACACACACCGACAACACACACACACACACACACACCGACAACACACACACACCGACACACACACACAACACACACACACCGACAACACACACACACAGACACACCGACAACACACAGACACACACCGACAACACACACACACACACACACACAAACCGACAACACACACACACACACCGACAACACACACACACACACACACCGACAACACACACACACACCGACAACACACACACACACACACACCGACAACACACACACACCGACAACACACACACACACACACACACACACACATACACACACCGACAACACACACACACACACACCGACAACACACACACACACACACACCGACAACACACACACACACACCGACAACACACACACACACACACCGACAACACACACACAAACACCGACAACAAACACACACACAACGACAACACACACACATCGGCAACACACACACACACACCGACAACACACACACACACACACACACCGACAACACACACACACACACCGACAACACACACACACACCGACAACACACACACACACACACACACTGACAACACAAACACACACACCGACAACACACACACACACACACAACACACACACACACCGACAACACACACACAAACACCGACAACAAACACACACACAACGACAACACACACACATCGGCAACACACACACACACACCGACAACACACACACACACACACACCGACAACACACACACACACACACCGACAACACACACACACACCGACAACACACACACACACCGACAACACACACACACACACACACACACACACACACACACACACACACACACCGACAACACACACACACACACACACACCGACAACACACACACACACACACACACACACCGACAACACACACACACCGACACACACACACAACACACACACACCGACAACACACACACACACACACCGACAACACACACACACACACCGACAACACACACACACACACACACAAACCGACAACACACACACACACCGACAACACACACACACACACCGACAACACACACACACACACCGACAACACACACACACCGACAACACACACACACAACACACACACACACACCGACAACACACACACACACCGACAACACACACACACACACCGACAACACACACACACACAAACAACACACACACACACACACAACGACAACACACACACACACACACCGACAAAAAATAAACACACACACACTGACAACACACACACACACACACTGACAACACACACACATACACACCGACAACACACACACACACACACACACACACACACACCGACAACACACACACACACACACACACACACACATACACACACCGACAACACACACACACACACACCGACAACACACACACACACACACACCGACAACACACACACACACACCGACAACACACACACACACACACCGACAACACACACACAAACACCGACAACAAACACACACACAACGACAACACACACACATCGGCAACACACACACACACACCGACAACACACACACACACACACACCGACAACACACACACACACACACACACACCGACAACACACACACACCGACACACACACACAACACACACACACCGACAACACACACACACACACACCGACAACACACACACACACACCGACAACACACACACACACACACAAACCGACAACACACACACACACCGACAACACACACACACCGACAACACACACACACACACCGACAACACACACACACCGACAACACACACACACAACACACACACACACACCGACAACACACACACACACCGACAACACACACACACACACCGACAACACACACAAACACAAATAACACACACACACACACACAACGACAACACACACACACACACACCGACAAAAAATAAACACACACACACTGACAACACACACACACACACACACTGACAACACACACACATACACACCGACAACACACACACACACACACACACACACACACACACACCGACAACACACACACACAAACACCGACAACACACTCACACACACCGACAACACACACACACACACACCGACAACACACACACACACACACACACACACCGACAACACACACACACACACACCGACAACACACACACACACACACCGACAACACACACACACACACCGACAACACACACACACACACACACACACACACACACCGACAACACACACACACACACCAACAACACACACACACACAACGACAACACACACACACACACCGGCAACACACACACACACACCGACAACAAACACACACACACACACCGACAACACACACACACACCGACAACACACACACACACCGACAACACACACACACACACACTGACAACACACACACACCGACAACACACACACACACACAACACACACACCGACAACACACACACACACCGACAACACACACACACACACACACACACCGACAACACACACACACACACACACTGACAACACACACACACACACCGACAACACACACACACACACCGACAACACACACACACACACACACACCGACAACACACACACACCGACACACACACACAACACACACACACCGACAACACACACACACAGACACACCGACAACACACAGACACACACCGACAACACACACACACACACACACACAAACCGACAACACACACACACACACCGACAACACACACACACCGACAACACACACACACACCGACAACACACACACACACACACACACCGACAACACACACACACACACACACTGACAACACACACACACACAGCGACAACACACACACACACACCGACAACACACACACACACACACACACCGACAACACACACACACCGACACACACACACAACACACACACACCGACAACACACACACACAGACACACCGACAACACACAGACACACACCGACAACACACACACACACACACACACAAACCGACAACACACACACACACACCGACAACACACACACACCGACAACACACACACACACCGACAACACACACACACACACCGACAACACACACACACCGACAACACACACACACACACACACACATACACACACCGACAACACACACACACACACACCGACAACACACACACACACACACCGACAACACACACACACACACCGACAACACACACACACACCGACAACACACACACAAACACCGACAACAAACACACACACAACGACAACACACACACATCGGCAACACACACACACACACACCGACAACACACACACACACACACACACCGACAACACACACACACACACACCGACAACACACACACACACCGACAACACACACACACACACACACCGACAACACACACACACCGACACACACACACAACACACACACACACACCGACAACACACACACACACACCGACAACACACACACACACACACACACCGACAACACACACACACACACACCGACAACACACACACACACACACACCGACAACACACACACACACACACACCGACAACACACACACACACACACCGACAACACACGACAACACACACACACACCGACAACACACACACACCGACAACACACACACACACACACACACACACCGACAACACACACACACACACACCGACAACACACACACACACACACACGACAACACACACACACACACCGACAACACACACACACACACCGACAACACACACACACACACTGACAACACACACACACACCGACAACACACACACACACACCGACAACACACACACACACCGACAACACACACACACACAACGACAACACACACACACACACCAGCAACACACTCACACACACCGACAACACACACACACACACACCGACAACACACACACACACACCGACAACACAGACACACACACTGTCCGACAACACACACACACACACACACCGACAACACACACACACACACTGACAACACACACACACACACCGACAACACACACACACACACACACCGACAACACACACACACACCGACAACACACACACACAGACAACACACACACACACACACCGACAACACACACACACACACTGACAACACACACACACACACACACCGACAACACACACACACACACCGACATCACACACACACAGACAACACACACACACACACACACACACCGACAACACACACACACACACACACACCGACAACACACACACACACACACCGACAACACACACACACACCGACAACACACACACACACACACACCGACAACACACACACACCGACACACACACACAACACACACACACACACCGACAACACACACACACACACCGACAACACACACACACACACACACACCGACAACACACACACACACACACCGACAACACACACACACACACACACCGACAACACACACACACCGACACACACACACAACACACACACACCGACAACACACACACACACACACCGACAACACACACACACACACACAAACCGACAACACACACACACACACACCGACAACACACACACACACACCGACAACACACACACACACACACACACCGACAACACACACACACACACCGACAACACACACACACACACCGACAACACACACACACACACTGACAACACACACACACACCGACAACACACACACACACACCGACAACACACACACACACCGACAACACACACACACACAACGACAACACACACACACACACCAGCAACACACTCACACACACCGACAACACACACACACACACACCGACAACACACACACACACACCGACAACACAGACACACACACTGTCCGACAACACACACACACACACACACCGACAACACACACACACACACTGACAACACACACACACACACCGACAACACACACACACACACACACCGACAACACACACACACACCGACAACACACACACACAGACAACACACACACACACACACCGACAACACACACACACACACTGACAACACACACACACACACACACCGACAACACACACACACACACCGACATCACACACACACAGACAACACACACACACACACACACACACCGACAACACACACACACACACACACACCGACAACACACACACACACACACCGACAACACACACACACACCGACAACACACACACACACACACACCGACAACACACACACACCGACACACACACACAACACACACACACACACCGACAACACACACACACACACCGACAACACACACACACACACACACACCGACAACACACACACACACACACCGACAACACACACACACACACACACCGACAACACACACACACCGACAACACACACACACACCGACAACACACACACACACACCAACAACACACACACACACACACCGACAACACACACACACACACCGACAACACACTCACACACCGACAACACACACACACACCGACAACACACACACACACCTACCACACACACACACACACACAACGACAACACACACACACCGACAAGACACACACACACACACACACTGACAACACACACACCGACAACACACACACACACACAACACACACACACACCGACAACACACACACACACACACACCGACAACACACACACACACACCGACAACACACACACACACACACCGACAACACACCGACAACACACACACACACCGACAACACACACACACCGACAACACACACACACACACACACACACACCGACAACACACACACACACACACCGACAACACACACACACACACCGACAACACACACACACACACACACACCGACAACACACACACACACACCGACAACACACACACACACACCGACAACACACACACACACACTGACAACACACACACACACCGACAACACACACACACACACCGACAACACACACACACACCGACAACACACACACACACAACGACAACACACACACACACACCAGCAACACACTCACACACACCGACAACACACACACACACACACCGACAACACACACACACACACCGACAACACAGACACACACACTGTCCGACAACACACACACACACACACACCGACAACACACACACACACACTGACAACACACACACACACACACACCGACAACACACACACACACACTGACAACACACACACACACACCGACAACACACACACACACACACACCGACAACACACACACACACCGACAACACACACACACAGACAACACACACACACACACACCGACAACACACACACACACACTGACAACACACACACACACACACACCGACAACACACACACACACACCGACATCACACACACACAGACAACACACACACACACACACACACACCGACAACACACACACACACACACACACCGACAACACACACACACACACACCGACAACACACACACACACCGACAACACACACACACACACACACCGACAACACACACACACCGACACACACACACAACACACACACACACACCGACAACACACACACACACACCGACAACACACACACACACACACACACCGACAACACACACACACACACACCGACAACACACACACACACACACACCGACAACACACACACACCGACACACACACACAACACACACACACCGACAACACACACACACACACACCGACAACACACACACACACACACAAACCGACAACACACACACACACACACCGACAACACACACACACACACACCGACAACACACACACACACCAACAACACACACACACCGACAACACACACACACACACACACCGACAACACACACACACAACACACACACACACACCGACAACACACACACACACCGACAACACACACACACACACACCGACAACACACACACACACCGACAAAACATAAACACACACACACTGACAACACACACACACACACACACTGACAACACACACACATACACACCGACAACACACACACACACACACACACACACACACCGACAACACACACACACAAACACCGACAACACACACACACACACCGACAACACACACACACACACCGACAACACACACACACACACACACACACACCGACAACACACACACACACACCGACAACACACACACACACACCGACAACACACACACACACACACCGACAACACACGCACACACCGACAACACACACACACACACACTGACAACACACACACACCGACAACACACACACACACACACCGACAACACACACACACACACCGACAACACACACACACACACACACACCGACAAAACACACACACACACCAACAACACACACACACACACAACGACAACACACACACACACACAGGCAACACACACACACACACCGACAACACACACACACACACACACCGACAACACACACACACACACACCGACAACACACACACACACCGACAACACACACACACACACACTGACAACACACACACACCGACAACACACACACACACACACAACACACACACACACACACCGACAACACACACACACACACACCGACAACACACACACACACACACACCGACAACACACACACACACACACACTGACAACACACACACACACACACACCGACAACACACACACACACACACCGACAACACACACACACACACACACACACCGACAACACACACACACCGACACACACACACAACACACACACACCGACAACACACACACACAGACACACCGACAACACACAGACACACACCGACAACACACACACACACACACACACAAACCGACAACACACACACACACACCGACAACACACACACACACACACACCGACAACACACACACACACCGACAACACACACACACACACACACCGACAACACACACACACCGACAACACACACACACACACACACACACACACATACACACACCGACAACACACACACACACACACCGACAACACACACACACACACACACCGACAACACACACACACACACCGACAACACACACACACACACACCGACAACACACACACAAACACCGACAACAAACACACACACAACGACAACACACACACATCGGCAACACACACACACACACCGACAACACACACACACACACACACACCGACAACACACACACACACACCGACAACACACACACACACCGACAACACACACACACACACACACACTGACAACACAAACACACACACCGACAACACACACACACACACACAACACACACACACACCGACAACACACACACAAACACCGACAACAAACACACACACAACGACAACACACACACATCGGCAACACACACACACACACCGACAACACACACACACACACACACCGACAACACACACACACACACACCGACAACACACACACACACCGACAACACACACACACACCGACAACACACACACACACACACACACACACACACACACACACACACACACACACCGACAACACACACACACACACACACACCGACAACACACACACACACACACACACACCGACAACACACACACACCGACACACACACACAACACACACACACCGACAACACACACACACACACACCGACAACACACACACACACACCGACAACACACACACACACACACAAACCGACAACACACACACACACCGACAACACACACACACACACCGACAACACACACACACACACCGACAACACACACACACCGACAACACACACACACAACACACACACACACACCGACAACACACACACACACCGACAACACACACACACACACCGACAACACACACACACACAAACAACACACACACACACACACAACGACAACACACACACACACACACCGACAAAAAATAAACACACACACACTGACAACACACACACACACACACACTGACAACACACACACATACACACCGACAACACACACACACACACACACACACACACACACCGACAACACACACACACAAACACCGACAACACACTCACACACACCGACAACACACACACACACACACCGACAACACACACACACACACACACACACACCGACAACACACACACACACACACCGACAACACACACACACACACACCGACAACACACACACACACACCGACAACACACACACACACACACACACACACACACACCGACAACACACACACACACACCAACAACACACACACACACACAACGACAACACAGACACACACACCGGCAACACACACACACACACCGACAACACACACACACACACACACCGACAACACACACACACACCGACAACACACACACACACCGACAACACACACACACACACACTGACAACACACACACACCGACAACACACACACACACACAACACACACACACACACCGACAACACACACACACACACACCGACAACACACACACACACACACACCGACAACACACACACACACACACACTGACAACACACACACACACACACACCGACAACACACACACACACACCGACAACACACACACACACACACACACCGACAACACACACACACCGACACACACACACAACACACACACACCGACAACACACACACACAGACACACCGACAACACACAGACACACACCGACAACACACACACACACACACACACAAACCGACAACACACACACACACCGACAACACACACACACCGACAACACACACACACACCGACAACACACACACACACACCGACAACACACACACACACACCAACAACACACACACATACACACACCGACAACACACACACACACACCGACAACACACACACACACACACACACACCGACAACACACACACACACACACCGACAACACACACACACACACACCGACAACACACACACACACACCGACAACACACACACACACACACACACACACACCGACAACACACATACACACACACCGACAACACACACACACACACACACACACACACACCGACAACACACACACACACACCGACAACACACACACACCGACAACACACACACACACACACACCGACAACACATAAACACACACACACCGACAACACACACACACACACACTGACAAGACACACACACACACACCGACAACACACATACACACACACCGACAACACACACACACACACACTGACAACACACACACACACAACACACACACACACCGACAACACACACACACACACACACACACCGACAACACACACACACACACACCGACAACACACACACACACACACACACACCGACAACACACACACACACACCGACAACACACACACACACACACACCGACAACACATAAACACACACACACCGACAACACACACACACACACACTGACAAGACACACACACACACACACCGACAACACACACACACACACCGACAAAACACACACACACACACACCGACAACACACACACACACACCGACAACACACACACACACACACACACACACCGACAACACACACACACACACACCGACAACACACACACACACACCGACAACACACACACACACACACTGACAACACACACACACACACACACCGACAACACACACACACACACCGACAACACACACACACACACACACACACACACACACACACACACACACACACACACACACACACACCGACAACACACACACACACACACACCGACAACACACACACCGACAACACACACACACACACACACACACACACACACACACACACACACACACACACACACCGACAACACACACACACACACACGGACAACACACACACACACACACACCGACAACACACACACACACACCGACAACACACACACAGACACACACACCAACAACACACACACACACACCGACAACACACACACCGACAACACACACACACACACACACACATACACACACACACACACACACACACACACACCGACAACACACACACACACACACCGACAACACACACACACACACACCGACAACACACACACAAAAACCGACAACACACACACAGACACACACACCGACAACACACACACACACCGACAACACACACACACACACACACCGACAACACATAAACACACACACACCGACAACACACACACACACACACTGACAAGACACACACACACACACACCGACAACACACACACACACCGACAAAACACACACACACACACACCGACAACACACACACACACACCGACAACACACACACACACACACACACACACACCGACAACACACACACACACACACCGACAACACACACACACACACCGACAACACACACACACACACACACACTGACAACACACACACACACACACACACCGACAACACACACACACCGACAACACACACACACACACACACACACACACACACACACACACACACACACACACACACACACACACACACACACACACACACACACACACACCGACAACACACACACACACACCGACAACACACACACACACACACCGACAACACACACACACACACACCGACAACACACACACACCGACAACACACACACACAGACACACACACCAACAACACACACACACACACACCGACAACACACACACACACACCGACAACACACTCACACACCGACAACACACACACACACCGACAACACACACACACACCTACCACACACACACACACACACAACGACAACACACACACACCGACAAGACACACACACACACACACACTGACAACACACACACCGACAACACACACACACACACAACACACACACACACCGACAACACACACACACACACACACCGACAACACACACACACACACCGACAACACACACACACACACACCGACAACACACCGACAACACACACACACACCGACAACACACACACACCGACAACACACACACACACACACACACACACCGACAACACACACACACACACACCGACAACACACACACACACACCGACAACACACACACACACACACACACCGACAACACACACACACACACCGACAACACACACACACACACCGACAACACACACACACACACTGACAACACACACACACACCGACAACACACACACACACACCGACAACACACACACACACCGACAACACACACACACACAACGACAACACACACACACACACCAGCAACACACTCACACACACCGACAACACACACACACACACACCGACAACACACACACACACACCGACAACACAGACACACACACTGTCCGACAACACACACACACACACACACACCGACAACACACACACACACACTGACAACACACACACACACACCGACAACACACACACACACACACACCGACAACACACACACACACCGACAACACACACACACAGACAACACACACACACACACACCGACAACACACACACACACACTGACAACACACACACACACACACACCGACAACACACACACACACACCGACATCACACACACACAGACAACACACACACACACACACACACACCGACAACACACACACACACACACACACCGACAACACACACACACACACACCGACAACACACACACACACCGACAACACACACACACACACACACCGACAACACACACACACCGACACACACACACAACACACACACACACACCGACAACACACACACACACACCGACAACACACACACACACACACACACCGACAACACACACACACACACACCGACAACACACACACACACACACACCGACAACACACACACACCGACACACACACACAACACACACACACCGACAACACACACACACACACACCGACAACACACACACACACACACAAACCGACAACACACACACACACACACCGACAACACACACACACACACACCGACAACACACACACACACCAACAACACACACACACCGACAACACACACACACACACACACCGACAACACACACACACAACACACACACACACACCGACAACACACACACACACCGACAACACACACACACACACCGACAACACACACACACACCGACAAAACACACACACACACACCGACAACACACACACACACCGACAACACACACACACACAACGACAACACACACACACACACACCGACAAAACATAAACACACACACACTGACAACACACACACACACACACACTGACAACACACACACATACACACCGACAACACACACACACACACACACACACACACACCGACAACACACACACACAAACACCGACAACACACACACACACACCGACAACACACACACACACACCGACAACACACACACACACACACACACACACCGACAACACACACACACACACCGACAACACACACACACACACCGACAACACACACACACACACACCGACAACACACGCACACACCGACAACACACACACACACACACTGACAACACACACACACCGACAACACACACACACACACACCGACAACACACACACACACACCGACAACACACACACACACACACACACCGACAAAACACACACACACACCAACAACACACACACACACACAACGACAACACACACACACACACAGGCAACACACACACACACACCGACAACACACACACACACACACCGACAACACACACACACACACACCGACAACACACACACACACCGACAACACACACACACACACACTGACAACACACACACACCGACAACACACACACACACACACAACACACACACACACACACCGACAACACACACACACACACACACCGACAACACACACACACGACACACACACGACACACACACACACACACACACACGACACACACACACACACACACACACCGACAACACACACACACACACACCGACAACACACACACACACACACACGACCGACACACACACACACACCGACACACACACACACACACACACACACCGACAACACACACACACAGACACACCGACAACACACAGACACGACACCGACACACACACACACACACACACACACACACCGACACACACACACACACACACCGACAACACACACACACACACACCGACCGACACACACACACACACACCGACAACACACACACACACACCGACAACACACACACACACACACACCGACAACACACACACACACACACACACACACACACACACACACCGACAACACAACACACACACACACCGACAACACACACACACACACACGACACGACAACACACACACACACACCGACAACACACACACACACACCGACAAACACACACACACACACACCGACAACACACACACACACACCGACAACACACACACACGGCAACACACACACACACACCGACACACACACACACACACACACACCGACAACACACACACACACACCGACAACACACACACACACACACAACGACAACACACACACACACACACGACAACACAACACACACACACCGACAACACACACACACACACACACACACACACACACCGACAACACACACACACACACCGACACACACACACACACACACACACACACACACACACACCGACAACACACACACACACACCGACAACCACACACACACACACACCGACAACACACACACACACACACCGACAACACACACACACCGACAACACACACACACAGACACACACACCAACAACACACACACACACACACCGACAACACACACACACACACCGACAACACACACACACACCGACAACACACACACACACCGACAACACACACACACACCTACCACACACACACACACACACAACACACACACACACACACCGACAACACACACACACACACACACACTGACACACACACACACCGACAACACACACACACACCGACAACACACACACACACACCGACAACACACACACACACACACACCGACAACACACACACACACACCGACAACACACACACACACACACCGACAACACACCGACAACACACACACACACCGACAACACACACACACCGACAACACACACACACAACACACACACACACACCGACAACACACACACACACACACCGACAACACACACACACACACCGACAACACACACACACACACACACACCGACAACACACACACACACACCGACAACACACACACACACACCGACAACACACACACACACACTGACAACACACACACACACACGACAACACACACACACACACCGACAACACACACACACACACGACAACACACACACACACAACGACAACACACACACACACACCAGACAACACACTCACACACACCGACAACACACACACACACACACCGACAACACACACACACACACCGACAACACACACACACACACACCGACAACACACACACACACACACACACCGACAACACACACACACACACCGACAACACACACACACACACCGACAACACACACACACACACACACCGACAACACACACACACACCGACAACACACACACACACACAACACACACACACACACACCGACAACACACACACACACACGACAACACACACACACACACACACCGACAACACACACACACACACCGACAACACACACACACACGACAACACACACACACACACACACACACCGACAACACACACACACACACACACACCGACAACACACACACACACACACCGACAACACACACACACACCGACAACACACACACACACACACACCGACAACACACACACACCGACACACACACACAACACACACACACACACCGACAACACACACACACACACCGACAACACACACACACACACACACACCGACAACACACACACACACACACCGACAACACACACACACACACACACCGACAACACACACACACCGACACACACACACAACACACACACACCGACAACACACACACACACACACCGACAACACACACACACACACACAAACCGACAACACACACACACACACACCGACAACACACACACACACACACCGACAACACACACACACACCAACAACACACACACACCGACAACACACACACACACACACACCGACAACACACACACACAACACACACACACACACCGACAACACACACACACACCGACAACACACACACACACACCGACAACACACACACACACCGACAAAACACACACACACACACCGACAACACACACACACACCGACAACACACACACACACAACGACAACACACACACACACACCGACAAAACATAAACACACACACACTGACAACACACACACACACACACACTGACAACACACACACATACACACCGACAACACACACACACACACACACACACACACACCGACAACACACACACACAAACACCGACAACACACACACACACACCGACAACACACACACACACACCGACAACACACACACACACACACACACACACCGACAACACACACACACACACCGACAACACACACACACACACCGACAACACACACACACACACACCGACAACACACACACACACCGACAACACACACACACACACACTGACAACACACACACACCGACAACACACACACACACACACCGACAACACACACACACACACCGACAACACACACACACACACACACACCGACAACACACACACACACACCAACAACACACACACACACACAACGACAACACACACACACACACAGGCAACACACACACACACACCGACAACACACACACACACACACACCGACAACACACACACACACACACCGACAACACACACACACACCGACAACACACACACACACACACTGACAACACACACACACCGACAACACACACACACACACACAACACACACACACACACACCGACAACACACACACACACACCGACAACACACACACACACACACACCGACAACACACACACACACACACACTGACAACACACACACACACACACACCGACAACACACACACACACACACCGACAACACACACACACACACACACACCGACAACACACACACACCGACACACACACACAACACACACACACCGACAACACACACACACAGACACACCGACAACACACAGACACACACCGACAACACACACACACACACACACACAAACCGACAACACACACACACACACCGACAACACACACACACACACACACCGACAACACACACACACACCGACAACACACACACACACACACACCGACAACACACACACACCGACAACACACACACACACACACACACACACACATACACACACCGACAACACACACACACACACACCGACAACACACACACACACACACACCGACAACACACACACACACACCGACAACACACACACACACACACCGACAACACACACACAAACACCGACAACAAACACACACACAACGACAACACACACACATCGGCAACACACACACACACACCGACAACACACACACACACACACACACCGACAACACACACACACACACCGACAACACACACACACACCGACAACACACACACACACACACACACTGACAACACAAACACACACACCGACAACACACACACACACACACAACACACACACACACCGACAACACACACACAAACACCGACAACAAACACACACACAACGACAACACACACACATCGGCAACACACACACACACACCGACAACACACACACACACACACACCGACAACACACACACACACACACCGACAACACACACACACACCGACAACACACACACACACCGACAACACACACACACACACACACACACACACACACACACACACACACCGACAACACACACACACACACACACACCGACAACACACACACACACACACACACACCGACAACACACACACACCGACACACACACACAACACACACACACCGACAACACACACACACACACACCGACAACACACACACACACACCGACAACACACACACACACACACAAACCGACAACACACACACACACCGACAACACACACACACACACCGACAACACACACACACACACCGACAACACACACACACCGACAACACACACACACAACACACACACACACACCGACAACACACACACACACCGACAACACACACACACACACCGACAACACACACACACACAAACAACACACACACACACACACAACGACAACACACACACACACACACCGACAAAAAATAAACACACACACACTGACAACACACACACACACACACACTGACAACACACACACATACACACCGACAACACACACACACACACACACACACACACACACCGACAACACACACACACAAACACCGACAACACACTCACACACACCGACAACACACACACACACACACCGACAACACACACACACACACACACACACACCGACAACACACACACACACACACCGACAACACACACACACACACACCGACAACACACACACACACACCGACAACACACACACACACACACACACACACACACACCGACAACACACACACACACACCAACAACACACACACACACACAACGACAACACACACACACACACCGGCAACACACACACACACACCGACAACACACACACACACACACACCGACAACACACACACACACCGACAACACACACACACACCGACAACACACACACACACACACTGACAACACACACACACCGACAACACACACACACACACAACACACACACACACACCGACAACACACACACACACACACCGACAACACACACACACACACACACCGACAACACACACACACACACACACTGACAACACACACACACACACACACCGACAACACACACACACACACCGACAACACACACACACACACACACACCGACAACACACACACACCGACACACACACACAACACACACACACCGACAACACACACACACAGACACACCGACAACACACAGACACACACCGACAACACACACACACACACACACACAAACCGACAACACACACACACACCGACAACACACACACACCGACAACACACACACACACCGACAACACACACACACACACCGACAACACACACACACCGACAACACACACACACACACACACACACATACACACACCGACAACACACACACACACACATCTACAACACACACACACACACACCGACAACACACACACACACACCGACAACACACACACACACCGACAACACACACACAAACACCGACAACAAACACACACACAACGACAACACACACACATCGGCAACACACACACACACACCGACAACACACACACACACACACACCGACAACACACACACACACACACCGACAACACACACACACACCGACAACACACACACACACACACACCGACAACACACACACACCGACACACACACACAACACACACACACACACCGACAACACACACACACACACCGACAACACACACACACACACACACCGACAACACACACACACACACACCGACAACACACACACACACACACACCGACAACACACACACACCGACACACACACACAACACACACACACCGACAACACACACACACACACACCGACAACACACACACACACACACAAACCGACAACACACACACACACACACCGACAACACACACACACACACACCGACAACACACACACACACCAACAACACACACACACCGACAACACACACACACACACACACCGACAACACACACACACAACACACACACACACACCGACAACACACACACACACCGACAACACACACACACACACCGACAACACACACACACACCGACAACACACACACACACACCGACAACACACACACACACCGACAACACACACACACACAACGACAACACACACACACACACACCGACAAAACATAAACACACACACACTGACAACACACACACACACACACACTGACAACACACACACATACACACCGACAACACACACACACACACACACACACACACACCGACAACACACACACACAAACACCGACAACACACACACACACACCGACAACACACACACACACACCGACAACACACACACACACACACACACACACCGACAACACACACACACACACCGACAACACACACACACACACCGACAACACACACACACACACACCGACAACACACACACACACCGACAACACACACACACACACACTGACAACACACACACACCGACAACACACACACACACACACCGACAACACACACACACACACCGACAACACACACACACACACACACACCGACAACACACACACACACACCAACAACACACACACACACACAACGACAACACACACACACACACAGGCAACACACACACACACACCGACAACACACACACACACACACCGACAACACACACACACACACACCGACAACACACACACACACCGACAACACACACACACACACACTGACAACACACACACACCGACAACACACACACACACACACAACACACACACACACACACCGACAACACACACACACACACCGACAACACACACACACACACACACCGACAACACACACACACACACACACTGACAACACACACACACACACACACCGACAACACACACACACACACCGACAACACACACACACACACACCGACAACACACACACACCGACACACACACACAACACACACACACCAACAACACACACACACAGACACACCGACAACACACAGACACACACCGACAACACACACACACACACACACACAAACCGACAACACACACACACACCGACAACACACACACACCGACAACACACACACACACCGACAACACACACACACACACCGACAACACACACACACCGACAACACACACACACACACACACACACATACACACACCGACAACACACACACACACACATCTACAACACACACACACACACACCGACAACACACACACACACACCGACAACACACACACACACCGACAACACACACACAAACACCGACAACAAACACACACACAACGACAACACACACACATCGGCAACACACACACACACACCGACAACACACACACACACACACACCGACAACACACACACACACACACCGACAACACACACACACACCGACAACACACACACACACACACACCGACAACACACACACACCGACACACACACACAACACACACACACACACCGACAACACACACACACACACCGACAACACACACACACACACACACCGACAACACACACACACACACACCGACAACACACACACACACACACACCGACAACACACACACACCGACACACACACACAACACACACACACCGACAACACACACACACACACACCGACAACACACACACACACACACAAACCGACAACACACACACACACACACCGACAACACACACACACACACACCGACAACACACACACACACCAACAACACACACACACCGACAACACACACACACACACACACCGACAACACACACACACAACACACACACACACACCGACAACACACACACACACCGACAACACACACACACACACCGACAACACACACACACACCGACAACACACACACACACACCGACAACACACACACACACCGACAACACACACACACACAACGACAACACACACACACACACACCGACAAAACATAAACACACACACACTGACAACACACACACACACACACACTGACAACACACACACATACACACCGACAACACACACACACACACACACACACACACGACAACACACACACACAAACACCGACAACACACACACACACACCGACAACACACACACACACACCGACAACACACACACACACACACACACACACACACCGACAACACACACACACACACCGACAACACACACACACACACCGACAACACACACACACACACACCGACAACACACACACACACCGACAACACACACACACACACACTGACAACACACACACACCGACAACACACACACACACACACCGACAACACACACACACACACCGACAACACACACACACACACACACACCGACAACACACACACACACACCAACAACACACACACACACACAACGACAACACACACACACACACAGGCAACACACACACACACACCGACAACACACACACACACACACACCGACAACACACACACACACACACCGACAACACACACACACACCGACAACACACACACACACACACTGACAACACACACACACCGACAACACACACACACACACACAACACACACACACACACACCGACAACACACACACACACACCGACAACACACACACACACACACACCGACAACACACACACACACACACACTGACAACACACACACACACACACACCGACAACACACACACACACACCGACAACACACACACACACACACACACCGACAACACACACACACCGACACACACACACAACACACACACACCGACAACACACACACACAGACACACCGACAGCACACAGACACACACCGACAACACACACACACACACACACACAAACCGACAACACACACACACACCGACAACACACACACACCGACAACACACACACACACCGACAACACACACACACACACCGACAACACACACACACCGACAACACACACACACACACACACACACATACACACACCGACAACACACACACACACACACGACAACACACACACACACACACCGACAACACACACACACACACCGACAACACACACACACACCGACAACACACACACAAACACCGACAACACACACACACACACACGACAACACACACACATCGGCAACACACACACACACACCGACAACACACACACACACACACACCGACAACACACACACACACACACACCGACAACACACACACACACCGACAACACACACACACACACACACCGACAACACACACACACCGACACACACACACAACACACACACACACACCGACAACACACACACACACACCGACAACACACACACACACACACACCGACAACACACACACACACACACCGACAACACACACACACACACACACCGACAACACACACACACCGACACACACACACAACACACACACACCGACAACACACACACACACACACCGACAACACACACACACACACACAACCGACAACACACACACACACACACCGACAACACACACACACACACACCGACAACACACACACACACACAACAACACACACACACCGACAACACACACACACACACACACCGACAACACACACACACAACACACACACACACACCGACAACACACACACACACCGACAACACACACACACACACCGACAACACACACACACACCGACAACACACACACACACACCGACAACACACACACACACCGACAACACACACACACACAACGACAACACACACACACACACACCGACAAAACATAAACACACACACACTGACAACACACACACACACACACACTGACAACACACACACATACACACCGACAACACACACACACACACCACACACACACACACACCGACAACACACACACACAAACACCGACAACACACACACACACACCGACAACACACACACACACACCGACAACACACACACACACACACACACACACCGACAACACACACACACACACCGACAACACACACACACACACCGACAACACACACACACACACACCGACAACACACACACACACCGACAACACACACACACACACACTGACAACACACACACACCGACAACACACACACACACACACCGACAACACACACACACACACCGACAACACACACACACACACACACACCGACAACACACACACACACACCAACAACACACACACACACACAACGACAACACACACACACACACAGGCAACACACACACACACACCGACAACACACACACACACACACACCGACACACACACACACACACACCGACAACACACACACACACCGACAACACACACACACACACACTGACAACACACACACACACGACAACACACACACACACACACACACACACACACACACACACCGACAACACACACACACACACACCGACAACACACACACACACACACACCGACAACACACACACACACACACGACAACACACACACACACACCGACAACACACACACACACACACCGACAACACACACACACACACACACACCGACAACACACACACACCGACACACACACACAACACACACACACCGACAACACACACACACAGACACACCGACAACACACAGACACACACCGACAACACACACACACACACACACAAACCGACAACACACACACACACACCGACAACACACACACACACACACCGACAACACACACACACACCGACAACACACACACACACACACACCGACAACACACACACACACGACAACACACACACACACACACACACACACACATACACACACCGACAACACACACACACACACACACCGACAACACACACACACACACACACCGACAACACACACACACACACCGACAACACACACACACACACACCGACAACACACACACAAACACCGACAACAAACACACACACAACGACAACACACACACATCGGCAACACACACACACACACCGACAACACACACACACACACACACCGACAACACACACACACACACCGACAACACACACACACACCGACAACACACACACACACACACACACTGACAACACAAACACACACACCGACAACACACACACACACACACAACACACACACCACACCGACAACACACACACAAACACCGACAACAAACACACACACAACGACAACACACACACATCGGCAACACACACACACACACCGACAACACACACACACACACACACCGACAACACACACACACACACACCGACAACACACACACACACCGACACACACACACACACACCGACAACACACACACACACACACACACACACACACACACACACACACCGACAACACACACACACACACACACCGACAACACACACACACACACACCACACCGACAACACACACACACCGACACACACACACACACACACACACCGACAACACACACACACACACACCGACAACACACACACACACACCGACAACACACACACACACACACAACCGACAACACACACACACACCGACAACACACACACACACACCGACAACACACACACACACACCGACAACACACACACACCGACAACACACACACACAACACACACACACACACCGACAACACACACACACACACCGACAACACACACACACACACCGACAACACACACACACACACACAACACACACACACACACACACCGACAACACACACACACACACACCGACAACACACAACACACACACCGACAACACACACACACACACACACGACAACACACACACACACACCGACAACACACACACACACACACACACACACACACACACACACCGACAACACACACACACACACACCGACAACACACCACACACACCGACAACACACACACACACACACGACAACACACACACACACACACACACACACCGACAACACACACACACACACACCGACAACACACACACACACACACCGACAACACACACACACACACCGACAACACACACACACACACACACACACACACACACCGACAACACACACACACACACCGACAACACACACACACACACACCGACAACACACACACACACACCGACAACACACACACACACACACACACACACACACACACACACCGACAACACACACACACACCGACAACACACACACACACCACGACACACACACACACACACGACAACACACACACACACCGACAACACACACACACACACCGACAACACACACACACACACACCGACAACACACACACACACACACCGACAACACACACACACACACACACGACAACACACACACACACACACACCGACAACACACACACACACACCGACAACACACACACACACACACACCGACAACACACACACACACGACACACACACACACACACACACACACCGACAACACACACACACACACACCGAACACACACACACACACACACCGACAACACACACACACCACACACACACACACACACACACCGACAACACACACACACACACCGACAACACACACACACACACCGACAACACACACACACACCGACAACACACACACACACACCGACAACACACACACACCGACAACACACACACACACACACACACACACACACACCGACAACACACACACACCACACACACACACACACACACACACCGACAACACACACACACACACCGACAACACACACACACACCGACAACACACACACACACACACCGACAACACACACACACACACAACGACAACACACACACACACGACACACACACACACACACACACACCGACAACACACACACACACACACACACACGACAACACACACACACACACACCGACAACACACACACACACACCGACAACACACACACACACACACACCGACAACACACACACACCACACACACACACAACACACACACACACACCGACAACACACACACACACACCGACAACACACACACACACACACACCGACAACACACACACACACACACCGACAACACACACACACACACACACCGACAACACACACACACCGACACACACACACAACACACACACACCGACAACACACACACACACACACCGACAACACACACACACACACACACGACAACACACACACACACACACCGACAACACACACACACACACACCGACAACACACACACACACACCGACAACACACACACACACCGACAACACACACACACACACACACACGACACACACACACACACACACCACACACACACACACCGACAACACACACACACACACCGACAACACACACACACACACACACCGACAACACACACACACACACACCGACAACACACACACACACACCGACAACACACACACACACCGACAACACACACACACACACACACGACAACACACACACACACACACCGACAAAACATAAACACACACACACTGACAACACACACACACACACACACTGACAACACACACACATACACACCGACAACACACACACACACACACACACACACACACCGACAACACACACACACAAACACCGACAACACACACACACACACCGACAACACACACCACACACACCGACAACACACACACACACACACACACACACCGACAACACACACACACACACACCGACAACACACACACACACACACCGACAACACACACACACACACACGACAACACACACACACACCGACAACACACACACACACACCGACAACACACACACACACACCGACAACACACACACACACACACGACAACACACACACACACACCGACAACACACACACACACACCGACAACACACACACACACACACACCGACAACACACACACACACACACCGACAACACACACACACACACGACAACACACACACACACACACACACGACACACACACACACACACCGACAACACACACACACACACACACGACACACACACACACACACCGACAACACACACACACACACACCGACAACACACACACACACACACACACACACACACACACACACACACACACACACACACACCGACAACACACACACACACCGACAACACACACACACACACACACACACCGACAACACACACACACACACCGACAACACACACACACCGACAACACACACACACACACACACCGACAACACACACACACACACACCGACAACACACAACACACACCGACAACACACACACACACACACACACACAACACACACCGACAACACACACACACACACACGACAACACACACACACACACACCGACAACACACACACACACACCGACAACACACACACACACACCGACAACACACACACACACCGACAACACACACACACACACGACAACACACACACACGCAACACACACACACACACCGACAACACACACACACACACACACCGACAACACACACACACCACACACCGACACACACACACACACACCGACAACACACACACACACAACGACAACACACACACACCGACACACACACACACACACACCGACAACACACACACACACACCGACACACACACACACACACACACACCGACAACACACACACACACCGACAACACACACACACCGACAACACACACACACACACCGACAACACACACACACACACACGACAACACACACACACACACCGACACACACACACACACACACACCGACAACACACACACACACACACACACACACACACACACACACACCGACAACACACACACACACACCGACAACACACACACACACACACACGACAACACACACACACACACACACACACACGACACCGACAACACACACACACACCGACAACACACACACACACACCGACACACAACACACACACACCGACAACACACACACACACACACCGACAACACACACACACACACCGACAACACACACACACACACACGACAACACACACACACACACACCGACAACACACAACACACACACACACGACAACACACACCACACACACACACCGACAACACACACACACACACACCGACAACACACACACACACCACACACACACACACACACCGACAACACACACACACAACACCGACAACACACACACACACACCGACAACACACACACACACACCGACAACACACACACCACACACACACACGACAACACACACACACACACCGACAACACACACACACACACACGACAACACACACACACACACACCGACAACACACACACACACCGACAACACACACACACACACACTGACACACCACACACACACCGACAACACACACACACACACACCGACAACACACACACACACACCGACAACACACACACACACACACACACCGACAACACACACACACACACCGACAACACACACACACACACAACGACAACACACACACACACACAGACAACACACACACACACACCGACAACACACACACACACACACGACAACACACACACACACACACCGACAACACACACACACACCGACAACACACACACACACACACGACAACACACACACACCGACAACACACACACACACACACAACACACACACACACACACCGACAACACACACACACACACCGACAACACACACACACACACACACCACAACACACACACACACACACACTGACAACACACACACACACACACCGACAACACACACACACACACACCGACAACACACACACACACACACACACCGACAACACACACACACCGACACACACACACACACACACACACCGACAACACACACACACAACACACCGACAACACACACACACACCGACAACACACACACACACACACACACACCGACAACACACACACACACACCGACAACACACACACACACACACACCGACAACACACACACACACCGACAACACACACACACACAAACCGACAACACACACACACCGACAACACACACACACACACCACAACACACACACACACGACAACACACACACACACACACCGACAACACACACACACACACACCGACAAACACACACACACACCGACAACACACACACACACACACACTGACAACACACACACACACACCGACAACACACACACACACACCGACAACACACACACACGACAACACACACACACACACCGACAACACACACACACACACACACCGACAACACACACACACACACACACCGACAACACACACACACACCGACAACACACACACACACACACCGACAACACACAACACACACACCGACAACACACACACACACACCGACAACACACACACACACCGACAACACACACACACACACCGACAACACACACACACACAACGACAACACACACACACCGACAACACACACACACACACCGACAACACACACACACACACACACCGACAACACACACACACACACACCGACAACACACACACACACCGACAACACACACACACACACACTGACAACACACACACACACACCGACAACACACACACACACACACACACACACACACACACCGACAACACACACACACACACACCACACACACACACACACACACCGACAACACACACACACACACCACGACAACACACACACACACACACACCGACAACACACACACACACACACCGACAACACACACACACACACACACCGACAACACACACACACCGACACACACACACAACACACACACACCGACAACACACACACACACACACCGACAACACACACACACACACCGACAACACACACACACACACACACAACCGACAACACACACACACACACACCGACAACACACACACACACACACCGACAACACACACACACACCGAACAACACACACACACCGACACACCACACGACAACACACACACACCGACAACACACACACACGACAACACACACACACACACCGACAACACACACACACACCGACAACACACACACACACACCGACAACACACACACACACACACACGACACACACACACACACACACACCGACAACACACACACACACACCGACAGCACACACACCGACAACACACACACACACACACACACACACACACACACCGACAACACACACACACACACCGACAACACACACACACACACACACCGACAACACACACACACCGACACACACACACAACACACACACACCGACAACACACACACACACACACCGACAACACACACACACACACCGACAACACACACACACACACAAACCGACAACACACACACACACCGACAACACACACACACACACCGACAACACACACACACACCGACAACACACACACACCGACAACACACACACACAACACACACACACACACCGACAACACACACTCACCGACAACACACACACACACACCGACAACACACACACACACACAAACCGACAACACACACACACACACACCGACAACACACACACACACACCGACAACACACACACACACCGACAACACACACACACACACACAACGACAACACACACACTCACACACCGACAAAACATAAACACACACACACTGACAACACACACACACACACACACTGACAACACACACACATACACACCGACAACACACACCACACACACACACACACACACCGACAACACACACACACAAACACCGACAACACACACACACACACCGACAACACACACACACACACACCGACAACACACACACACACACACACACACACACGACAACACACACACACACACACCGACAACACACACACACACACACCGACAACACACACACACACACCGACAACACACACACACACACACACACACACACACCGACAACACACACACACACACCAACAACACACACACACACACAACGACAACACACACACACACACCGGCAACACACACACACACACCGACAACACACACACACACACACACCGACAACACACACACACACACACCCGACAACACACACACACACCGACAACACACACACACACACACACACTGACAACACACACACACCGACAACACACACACACACACACACACACACACACACACACCGACAACACACACACACACACACCGACAACACACACACACACACACACACCGACAACACACACACACACACACACTGACAACACACACACACACACACACCGACAACACACACACACACACACCGACAACACACACACACACACACACACCGACAACACACACACACCGACACACACACACAACACACACACACCGACAACACACACACACACACACACCGACAACACACAGACACACACCGACAACACACACACACACACACACACAAACCGACAACACACACACACACACCGACAACACACACACACACACCGACAACACACACAAACACCGACAACACACACACACACACCGACAACACACACACACCGACAACACACACACACACACACACACACACACACACATACACACACCGACAACACACACACACACACACCGACAACACACACACACACACACCGACAACACACACACACACCGACAACACACACACACACAACGACAACACACACACATCGGCAACACACACACACACACCGACAACACACACACACACACACACATCGACAACACACACACACACCGACAACACACACACACACCGACAACACACACACACTGACAACACACACACACACACCGACAACACACACACACACACACACACACACACACACACACACCGACAACACACACACACACACACACCGACAACACACACACACCGACACACACACACAACACACACACACACACCGACAACACACACACACACACCGACAACACACACACACACACACACACACCGACAACACACACACACACACACACCGACAACACACACACACACACACACCGACAACACACACACACCGACACACACACACAACACACACACACCGACAACACACACACACACACACCGACAACACACACACACACACCGACAACACACACACACACACACAACCGACAACACACACACACACACACCGACAACACACACACACACACACCGACAACACACACACACACACCAACAACACACACACCGACAACACACACACACACACACACTGACAACACACACACACAACACACACACACACACACCGACAACACACACACACACCGACAACACACACACACACACCGACAACACACACACACACACCGACAACACACACACACACACCGACAACACACACACACACACCGACAACACACACACACACACACACAACCGACAACACACACACACACCGACAACACACACACACACACCGACAACACACACACACACCGACAACACACACACACACACACACACCGACAACACACACACACACACACCGACAACACACACACCGACAACACACACACACACACACACACACCGACAACACACACACACACACACACTGACAATACACACACACCGACAACACACACACACACACACACCGACAACACACACACACACACACACCGACAACACACACACACCGACACAAACACACAACACACACACACCGACAACACACACACCGACAACACACACACACACACACACACACACACACACACACACACACACACACACACACACACACACCGACAACACACACACACACACACCAACAACACACACACACACACCGACAACACACACACACCGACACACACACACAACACACACACTCCGACAACACACACACACCGACAACACACACACACACATCGACAACACACACACACACACACACAAACCGACAACACACACACACACCGACAACACACACACACACACCGACAACACACGCACACACCGACAACACACACACACCGACACACACACACACACACACACACCGACAACACACACACACAACACACACACACACACCGACAACACACACACACACCGACAACACACACACACACACCGACAACACACACACACACAAACCGACAACACACACACACACCGACAACACACACACACACACCGACAACACACACACACACAGACAACACACACACACACACACACCGACAACACACACACACACACACCGACAAAACATAAACACACACACACTGACAACACACACACACACACACACTGACAACACACACACATACACACCGACAACACACACACACACACACACACACACACACCGACAACACACACACACAAACACCGACAACACACACACACACACCGACAACACACACACACACACCGACAACACACACACACACACACACACACACACACACACACCGACAACACACACACACACACACCGACAACACACACACACACACACCGACAACACACACACACACACCGACAACACACACACACACACCGACAACACACACACACACACCGACAACACACACACACACAACGACAACACACACACACCGGCAACACACACACACACACCGACAACACACACACACACACACACCGACAACACACACACACACACACCGACAACACACACACACACCGACAACACACACACACACACACGACAACACACACACACACACACACACACACACACACACACACACACACACCGACAACACACACACACACACACCGACAACACACACACACACACACCGACAACACACACACACACACACACTGACAACACACACACACACACACACCGACAACACACACACACACACACCGACAACACACACACACACACCCCGACAACACACACACACGACACCACACACACACACACACACCGACACACACACACACACACCGACAACACACAGCACACACCGACAACACACACACACACACACACACAAACCGACAACACACACACACACACACCGACAACACACACACACACACACCGACAACACACACACACACCGACAACACACACACACACACACACCGACAACACACACACACCGACAACACAAACACACACACACCGACAACACACACACACTGACAACACACACACAACACACCGACAACACACACACACACACCGACAACACACACACACCGACAACACACACACACACACCGACAACACACACACACACACACACACACACACACACCGACAACACACACACACACACCGACAGCACACACACCGACAAACACACACACACACACACACACACACACACACCGACAACACACACACACACACCGACAACACACACACACACACACACACACACACCGACAACACACACACACACACCGACAACACACACACACACACACGACAACACACACACACACACACGACAACACACACACACACACCGACAACACACACACACACACCACGACACACACACACACCGACAACACACACACCCCACACACACACACACCGACAACACACACACACACACACACTGACAATACACACACACCGACAACACAGACACACACACACACCGACAACATACACACACACACACACCGACAACACACACACACCGACAACACACACACACACACACACACACACACACACACCGACAACACACACACCGACAACACACACACACACACACACACCACACACACACACACACACACACACACACACACACACACACACACACCGACAACACACACACACACACACCAACAACACACACACACACACCGACAACACACACACACCGACACACACACACAACACACACACTCCGACAACACACACACACCGACAACACACACACACACATCGACAACACACACACACACACACAAACCGACAACACACACACACACCGACAACACACACACACACACCGACAACACACGCACACACCGACAACACACACACACCGACAACACACACACACACACACACCGACAACACACACACACAACACACACACACACACCGACAACACACACACACACCGACAACACACACACACACACCGACAACACACACACACACAAACCGACAACACACACACACACCGACAACACACACACACACACCGACAACACACACACACACAGACAACACACACACACACACACACCGACAACACACACACACACACACCGACAAAACATAAACACACACACACTGACAACACACACACACACACACACTGACAACACACACACATACACACCGACAACACACACACACACACACACACACACACACCGACAACACACACACACAAACACCGACAACACACACACACACACCGACAACACACACACACACACCGACAACACACACACACACACACACACACACACACACACACCGACAACACACACACACACACACCGACAACACACACACACACACACCGACAACACACACACACACACCGACAACACACACACACACACCGACAACACACACACACACACCGACAACACACACACACACAACGACAACACACACACACCGGCAACACACACACACACACCGACAACACACACACACACACACACCGACAACACACACACACACACACCGACAACACACACACACACCGACAACACACACACACACACACTGACAACATACACACACCGACAACACACACACACACACAACACACACACACACACACCGACAACACACACACACACACACCGACAACACACACACACACACACCGACAACACACACACACACACACACTGACAACACACACACACACACACACCGACAACACACACACACACACACCGACAACACACACACACACACACACACCGACAACACACACACACCGACACACACACACAACACACACACACCGAAAACACACACACACACACACCGACAACACACAGACACACACCGACAACACACACACACACACACACACAAACCTACAACACACACACACACACACCGACAACACACACACACACACACCGACAACACACACACACACCGACAACACACACACACACACACACCGACAACACACACACACCGACAACACATAAACACACACACACCGACAACACACACACACTGACAACACACACACATACACACCGACAACACACACACACACACCGACAACACACACACACCGACAACACACACACACACACCGACAACACACACACACACACACACACACACACACACCGACAACACACACACACACACCGACAGCACACACACCGACAAAACACACACACACACACACACACACACACACACACCGACAACACACACACACACACCGACAACACACACACACACACACACCGACAACACACACACACCGACACACACACACAACACACACACACCGACAACACACACACACACACACCGACAACACACACACACACACCGACAACACACACACACACACAAACCGACAACACACACACACACCGACAACACACACACACACACCGACAACACACACACACACCGACAACACACACACACCGACAACACACACACACAACACACACACACACACCGACAACACACACTCACCGACAACACACACACACACACCGACAACACACACACACACACAAACCGACAACACACACACACACACACCGACAACACACACACACACACCGACAACACACACACACACCGACAACACACACACACACACACAACGACAACACACACACTCACACACCGACAAAACATAAACACACACACACTGACAACACACACACACACACACACTGACAACACACACACATACACACCGACAACACACACCACACACACACACACACACACCGACAACACACACACACAAACACCGACAACACACACACACACACCGACAACACACACACACACACACCGACAACACACACACACACACACACACACACCGACAACACACACACACACACACCGACAACACACACACACACACACCGACAACACACACACACACACCGACAACACACACACACACACACACACACACACCGACAACACACACACACACACCAACAACACACACACACACACAACGACAACACACACACACACACCGGCAACACACACACACACACCGACAACACACACACACACACACACCGACAACACACACACACACACACCGACAACACACTCACACACCGACAACACACACACACACACACACACTGACAACACACACACACCGACAACACACACACACACACACAACACACACACACACACCGACAACACACACACACACACACCGACAACACACACACACACACACACACCGACAACACACACACACACACACACTGACAACACACACACACACACACACCGACAACACACACACACACACACCGACAACACACACACACACACACACACCGACAACACACACACACCGACACACACACAAAACACACACACACCGACAACACACACACACACACACACCGACAACACACAGACACACACCGACAACACACACACACACACACACACAAACCGACAACACACACACACACACCGACAACACACACACACACACCGACAACACACACAAACACCGACAACACACACACACACACCGACAACACACACACACCGACAACACACACACACACACACACACACACACACACATACACACACCGACAACACACACACACACACACCGACAACACACACACACACACACCGACAACACACACACACACCGACAACACACACACACACAACGACAACACACACACATCGGCAACACACACACACACACCGACAACACACACACACACACACACATCGACAACACACACACACACCGACAACACACACACACACCGACAACACACACACACTGACAACACACACACACACACCGACAACACACACACACACACACAACACACACACACACACACCGACAACACACACACACACACACACCGACAACACACACACACCGACACACACACACAACACACACACACACACCGACAACACACACACACACACCGACAACACACACACACACACACACACACCGACAACACACACACACACACACACCGACAACACACACACACACACACACCGACAACACACACACACCGACACACACACACAACACACACACACCGACAACACACACACACACACACCGACAACACACACACACACACCGACAACACACACACACACACACAAACCGACAACACACACACACACACACCGACAACACACACACACACACACCGACAACACACACACACACACCAACAACACACACACCGACAACACACACACACACACACACTGACAACACACACACACAACACACACACACACACACCGACAACACACACACACACCGACAACACACACACACACACCGACAACACACACACACACACCGACAACACACACACACACACCGACAACACACACACACACACCGACAACACACACACACACACACAAACCGACAACACACACACACACCGACAACACACACACACACAACGACAACACACACACACACCGACAACACACACACACACACACACACCGACAACACACACACACACACACCGACAACACACACACCGACAACACACACACACACACACACACACCGACAACACACACACACACACACACTGACAATACACACACACCGACAACACACACACACACACACACCGACAACACACACACACACACACACCGACAACACACACACACCGACACAAACACACAACACACACACACCGACAACACACACACCGACAACACACACACACACACACACACACACACACACACACACACACACACACACACACACACACACCGACAACACACACACACACACACCAACAACACACACACACACACCGACAACACACACACACCGACACACACACACAACACACACACTCCGACAACACACACACACCGACAACACACACACACACATCGACAACACACACACACACACACACAAACCGACAACACACACACACACCGACAACACACACACACACACCGACAACACACGCACACACCGACAACACACACACACCGACAACACACACACACACACACACACCGACAACACACACACACAACACACACACACACACCGACAACACACACACACACCGACAACACACACACACACACCGACAACACACACACACACAAACCGACAACACACACACACACCGACAACACACACACACACACCGACAACACACACACACACAGACAACACACACACACACACACACCGACAACACACACACACACACACCGACAAAACATAAACACACACACACTGACAACACACACACACACACACACTGACAACACACACACATACACACCGACAACACACACACACACACACACACACACACACCGACAACACACACACACAAACACCGACAACACACACACACACACCGACAACACACACACACACACCGACAACACACACACACACACACACACACACACACACACACCGACAACACACACACACACACACCGACAACACACACACACACACACCGACAACACACACACACACACCGACAACACACACACACACACCGACAACACACACACACACACCGACAACACACACACACACAACGACAACACACACACACCGGCAACACACACACACACACCGACAACACACACACACACACACACCGACAACACACACACACACACACCGACAACACACACACACACCGACAACACACACACACACACACTGACAACACACACACACCGACAACACACACACACACACAACACACACACACACACACCGACAACACACACACACACACACCGACAACACACACACACACACACCGACAACACACACACACACACACACTGACAACACACACACACACACACACCGACAACACACACACACACACACCGACAACACACACACACACACACACACCGACAACACACACACACCGACACACACACACAACACACACACACCGAAAACACACACACACACACACCGACAACACACAGACACACACCGACAACACACACACACACACACACACAAACCGACAACACACACACACACACACCGACAACACACACACACACACACCGACAACACACACACACACACCGACAACACACAGACACACACACACCGACAACACACACACACCGACAACACATAAACACACACACACCGACAACACACACACACTGACAACACACACACATACACACCGACAACACACACACACACACCGACAACACACACACACCGACAACACACACACACACACCGACAACACACACACACACACACACACACACACACACCGACAACACACACACACACACACCGACAACACACACACACACACCGACAACACACACACACAGCGACAACACACACACACACACACACCGACAACACACACACACACACACACACCGACAACACACACACACCGACACACACACACACACACACCGACAACACACACACACACACCGACAACACACACACACACACACAAACCGACAACACACACACACACACACCGACAACACACACACACACACCGACAACACACACACACACCGACAACACACACACACCGACAACACACACACACACACACACCGACAACACACACACACAACACACACACACACACCGACAACACACACACACACCGACAACACACACACACACACCGACAACACACACACACACACCGACAACACACACACACACACCGACAACACACACACACACACACACACACCGACAACACACACACACACCGACAACACACACACACACACCGACAACACACACACACACACACACCGACAACACACACACACACACACCGACAACACACACACACACCAACAACACACACACACCGACAACACACACACACACACACACACACACACACACACACACACACACACACACCGACAACACACACACACACCGACAACACACACACACACACCGACAACACACACACACCGACACACACACACAACACACACACTCCGACAACACACACACACCGACAACACACACACACCGACAACACACACACACACACCGACAACACACGCACACACCGACAACACACACACACCGACAACACACACACACACACACACCGACAACACACACACACAACACACACCGACAACACACACACACACCGACAACACACACACACACACACCGACAACACACACACACACACACACAAACCGACAACACACACACACACACACCGACAACACACACACACCGACAACACACACACACACAGACAACACACACACACACACACACCGACAACACACACACACACACACCGACAAAACATAAACACACACACACTGACAACACACACACATACACACCGACAACACACACACACACACACACACACACACACCGACAACACACACACACAAACACCGACAACACACACACACACACCGACAACACACACACACACACCGACAACACACACACACACACACACACACACACACACACCGACAACACACACACACACACACAAACCGACAACACACACACACACACACACCGACAACACACACACACACACCGACAACACACACACACACCGACAACACACACACACACACACACACACCGACAACACACACACACACCGACAACACACACACACACACCGACAACACACACACACACACACACCGACAACACACACACACACACACCGACAACACACACACACACCAACAACACACACACACCGACAACACACACACACACACACACACACACACACACACACACACACACCGACAACACACACACACACCAACAACACACACACACCGACAACACACACACACACACACACACACACACACACACACACACACACACCGACAACACACACACACACACACCGACAACACACACACACACACCGACAACACACACACACCGACACACACACACAACACACACACTCCGACAACACACACACACCGACAACACACACACACCGACAACACACACACACACACCGACAACACACGCACACACCGACAACACACACACACCGACAACACACACACACACACACACCGACAACACACACACACAACACACACCGACAACACACACACACACCGACAACACACACACACACACACCGACAACACACACACACACACACAAACCGACAACACACACACACACACACCGACAACACACACACACCGACAACACACACACACACAGACAACACACACACACACACACACCGACAACACACACACACACACACCGACAAAACATAAACACACACACACTGACAACACACACACATACACACCGACAACACACACACACACACACACACACACACACCGACAACACACACACACAAACACCGACAACACACACACACACACCGACAACACACACACACACACCGACAACACACACACACACACACACACACACACACACACCGACAACACACACACACACACACCGACAACACACACACACACACACCGACAACACACACACACACACCGACAACACACACACACACACAGCGACAACACACACACACACACCGACAACACACACACACACAACGACAACACACACACACCGGCAACACACACACACACACCGACAACACACACACACACACCGACAACACACACACACACACACCGACAACACACACACACACCGACAACACACACACACACACACTGACAACACACACACACCGACAACACACACACACACACACAGCACACACACACACACACCGACAACACACACACACACACACCGACAACACACACACACACACACACACCGACAACACACACACACACACACCGACAACACACACACACACCAACAACACACACACACCGACAACACACACACACACACACACACACACACACACACACACCGACAACACACACACACACACACCGACAACACACACACACACACCGACAACACACACACACCGACACACACACACAACACACACACTCCGACAACACACACACACCGACAACACACACACACACCGACAACACACACACACACACCGACAACACACGCACACACCGACAACACACACACACCGACAACACACACACACACACACACCGACAACACACACACACAACACACACACACACACCGACAACACACACACACACCGACAACACACACACACACACCGACAACACACACACACACACACAAACCGACAACACACACACACACACACCGACAACACACACACACCGACAACACACACACACACAGACAACACACACACACACACACACCGACAACACACACACACACACACCGACAAAACATAAACACACACACACTGACAACACACACACACTGACAACACACACACATACACACCGACAACACACACACACACACACACACACACACACCGACAACACACACACACAAACACCGACAACACACACACACACACCGACAACACACACACACACACCGACAACACACACACACACACACACACACACACACCGACAACACACACACACACACACCGACAACACACACACACACACACCGACAACACACACACACACACCGACAACACACACACACACACAGCGACAACACACACACACACACCGACAACACACACACACACACACTGACAACACACACACACCGACAACACACACACACACACACAACACACACACACACACACCGACAACACACACACACACACACCGACAACACACACACACACACACACACACCGACAACACACACACACCGACACACACACACAACACACACACAACGACAACACACACACACACACACCGACAACACACAGACACACACCGACAACACACACACACACACACACAAACCGACAACACACACACACACACCGACAACACACACACACACACACCGACAACACACACACACACCGACAACACACACACACACACACACCGACAACACACACACACCGACAACACATAAACACACACACACCGACAACACACACACACACACACACTGACAACACACACACATACACACCGACAACACACACACACACACCGACAACACACACACACCGACAACACACACACACACACCGACAACACACACACACACACACACACACACCGACAACACACACACACACACACCGACAACACACACACACAGCGACAACACACACACACACACACACCGACAACACACACACACACATACACACCGACAACACACACACACACACACACACACACACACCGACAACACACACACACAAACACCGACAACACACACACACACACCGACAACACACACACACACACCGACAACACACACACACACACACACACACACACCGACAACACACACACACACACACCGACAACACACACACACACACACCGACAACACACACACACACACCGACAACACACACACACACACAGCGACAACACACACACACACACCGACAACACACACACACACAACGACAACACACACACACCGGCAACACACACACACACACCGACAACACACACACACACACCGACAACACACACACACACCGACAACACACACACACACCGACAACACACACACACACACACTGACAACACACACACACCGACAACACACACACACACACACAGCACACACACACACACACCGACAACACACACACACACACACCGACAACACACACACACACACACACACCGACAACACACACACACACACACCGACAACACACACACACACCAACAACACACACACACCGACAACACACACACACACACACACACACACACACACACACACACACACCGACAACACACACACACACACACCGACAACACACACACACACACCGACAACACACACACACCGACACACACACACAACACACACACTCCGACAACACACACACACCGACAACACACACACACACCGACAACACACACACACACACCGACAACACACGCACACACCGACAACACACACACACCGACAACACACACACACACACACACCGACAACACACACACACAACACACACACACACACCGACAACACACACACACACCGACAACACACACACACACACCGACAACACACACACACACACACAAACCGACAACACACACACACACACACCGACAACACACACACACCGACAACACACACACACACAGACAACACACACACACACACACACCGACAACACACACACACACACACCGACAAAACATAAACACACACACACTGACAACACACACACACTGACAACACACACACATACACACCGACAACACACACACACACACACACACACACACACCGACAACACACACACACAAACACCGACAACACACACACACACACCGACAACACACACACACACACCGACAACACACACACACACACACACACACACACACACCGACAACACACACACACACACACCGACAACACACACACACACACACCGACAACACACACACACACACCGACAACACACACACACACACAGCGACAACACACACACACACACCGACAACACACACACACACAACGACAGCACACACACACCGGCAACACACACACACACACCGACAACACACACACACACACACACCGACAACACACACACACACACACCGACAACACACACACACACCGACAACACACACACACACACACTGACAACACACACACACCGACAACACACACACACACACACAACACACACACACACACACCGACAACACACACACACACACACCGACAACACACACACACACACACACACACCGACAACACACACACACCGACACACACACACAACACACACACAACGACAACACACACACACACACACCGACAACACACAGACACACACCGACAACACACACACACACACACACAAACCGACAACACACACACACACACCGACAACACACACACACACACACCGACAACACACACACACACCGACAACACACACACACACACACACCGACAACACACACACACCGACAACACATAAACACACACACACCGACAACACACACACACACACACACTGACAACACACACACATACACACCGACAACACACACACACACACCGACAACACACACACACCGACAACACACACACACACACCGACAACACACACACACACACACACACACACACACCGACAACACACACACACACACACCGACAACACACACACACACACCGACAACACACACACACAGCGACAACACACACACACACACACACCGACAACACACACACACACACACACACCGACAACACACACACACCGACACACACACACAACACACACACACCGACAACACACACACACACACACCGACAACACACACACACACACCGACAACACACACACACACACACAAACCGACAACACACACACACACCGACAACACACACACACACAGACAACACACACACACACCGACAACACACACACACCGACAACACACACACACACACACACCGACAACACACACACACAACACACACACACACACCGACAACACACACACACACCGACAACACACACACACACACCGACAACACACACACACACACCGACAACACACACACACACACCGACAACACACACACACACACACACACACCGACAACACACACACACACCGACAACACACACACACACACCAACAACACACACACACACCGACAACACACACACACACACCGACAACACACACACACACACACCGACAACACACACACACACACCGACAACACACACACACACACACACACACCGACAACACACACACACACACACACTGACAACAAACACACACACACCGACAACACACACACACACACACACCGACAACACACACACACACCGACAACACACACACACACACCGACAACACACACACACACCGACAACACACACACACACACCGACAACACACACACACACACACCGACAACACACACACACACACACCGACAACACACACACACACACACACTGACAACAAACACACACACACCGACAACACACACACACACACACCGACAAAACATAAACACACACACACTGACAACACACAAACACTGACAACACACACACATACACACCGACAACACACACACACACACACACACACACACACCGACAACACACAAACACAAACACCGACAACACACACACACACACCGACAACACACACACACACACCGACAACACACACACACACACACACACACACACACACCGACAACACACACACACACACACCGACAACACACACACACACACCGACAACACACACACACACACCGACAACACACACACACACACAGCGACAACACACACACACACACCGACAACACACACACACACAACGACAACACACACACACCGGCAACACACACACACACACCGACAACACACACACACACACACACCGACAACACACACACACAAACACCGACAACACACACACACACCGACAACACACACACACACACACTGACAACACACACACACCGACAACACACACACACCGACAACACACACACACACAGACAACACACACACACACACACACCGACAACACACACACACACACAACCGACAACACACACACACACACACACTGACAACACACACACACCGACAACACACACACACACACACCGACAACACACACACACACACCGACACACACACACACACACACACACACACACACACCGACAACACACACACACACACCGACAACACACACACACACACACCGACAACACACACACACACCGACAACACACACACACACACACCGACAACACACACACACACCGACAACACACACACACACACCGACAACACACACACACACACACCGACAACACACACACACACACACCGACAACACACACACACACACACCGACAACACACACACACCGACAACACACACACACACACCGACAACACACACACACACACACACAACACACACCGACAACACACACACACACACACCGACAACACACACACACACACCGACAACACACACACACACACAACACACACACACACACACACACCGACAACACACACACACACACCGACACACACACACACACACCGACACACACACACACACACACACACCGACAACACACACACACACACACCGACAACACACACACACACACCGACAACACACACACACACACACACCGACAACACACACACACACACACCGACAACACACACACACACCGACAACACACACACACACACACACGACAACACACACACACCGACAACACAACACACACACACCGACAACACACACACACACACACCGACAACACACACACACACACCGACAACACACACACACACACACACACCGACACACACACACACACCGACACACACACACACACACACACACACACGACAACACACACACACACACCGACAACACACACACACACACCGACAACACACACACACACACACACACACACACACGACAACACACACACACACACCGACAACACACACACACACACACCGACACACACACACACACACCGACAACACACACACACACACACCGACAACACACACACACACACCGACAACACACACACACACACCGACAACACACACACACACACACACCGACAACACACACACACACACACCGACAACACACACACACACACCGACAACACACACACACACCGACAACACACACACACACACCGACAACACACACACACACACACACACACACACACCGACAACACACACACACACACACCGACAACACACACACACACACCGACAACACACACACACACACCGACAACACACACACACACACACACACACACACACACACACACACACACACACACGACAACACACACACACCGACAACACACACACACACACACACCGACAACACACACACACACACACCGACAACACACACACACACACCGACAACACACACACACACACACACACCGACAACACACACACACACACACCGACAACACACACACACACACCGACAACACACACACACACCGACAACACACACACACACCGACAACACACACACACACACCGACAACACACACACACACACCGACAACACACACACACACACACCGACAACACACACACACACACACCGACAACACACACACACACCGACACACACACACACACACACACACCGACAACACACACACACACCGACACACACACACACACACCGACAACACACACACACACACCGACAACACACACACACACACGACAACAACACACACACACACACACCGACAACACACACACACACACACCGACAACACACACACACACACCGACAACACACACACACACACACCGACAACACACACACACACACACACACCGACACACACACACACACACACACACACACACACACACACACACACACACCGACAACACACACACACACACCGACAACACACACACACACACACGACAACACACACACACACACCGACAACACACACACACACACACCGACAACACACACACACACACACACGACAACACACACACACGACACACACACACACACACACACACACCGACAACACACACACACACACACCGACAACACACACACACACACCGACACACACACACACACACACACCGACAACACACACACACACACACCGACAACACACACACACACACCGACAACACACACACACACACCGACAACACACACACACACCGACAACACACACACACACACACCGACAACACACACACACACACCGACAACACACACACACACACCGACAACACACACACACACACACACCGACAACACACACACACACACACCGACAACACACACACACACACCGACAACACACACACACACACCGACAACACACACACACACACACCGACAACACACACACACACACACGACAACACACACACACACACCGACAACACACACACACACACACCGACAACACACACACACACGACAACACACACACACACACACCGACAACACACACACACACACACACGACAACACACACACACACACCGACAACACACACACACACACCGACAACACACACACACCGACAACACACACACACACACCGACAACACACACACACACACCACACACACACACCGACAACACACACACACACACACCGACAACACACACACACACACCGACAACACACACACACACGACAACACACACACACACACACACCGACAACACACACACACACACACACACCGACAACACACACACACCGACACACACACACAACACACACACACCGACAACACACACACACACACACCGACAACACACACACACACACCGACAACACACACACACACACACACCGACAACACACACACACACACACCGACAACACACACACACACACGACAACACACACACACACCGACAACACACACACACACCGACAACACACACACACACACCGACAACACACACACACACACACCGACAACACACACACACACACCGACAACACACACACACACACGACACACACACACACACACACACCGACAACACACACACACACACCGACAACACACACACACACACGACAACACACACACACACACCGACAACACACACACACACACACCGACAACACACACACACACACACACACACACACACACACACACACACCGACAACACACACACACACACCGACACACACACACACACACACCGACAACACACACACACACACACCGACAACACACACACACACACACACACCGACAACACACACACACACACACACACACACACACACACACACACCGACAACACACACACACACACCGACAACACACACACACACACACACACACACACACACACACACACACACACACACACCGACAACACACACACACACACACCGACAACACACACACACACACACCGACAACACACACACACACACACACACACACACACACACACACCGACAACACACACACACACACCGACAACACACACACACACACCGACAACACACACACACACACACACACACACACACGACAACACACACACACACACACGACAACACACACACACACACACCGACAACACACACACACACACCGACACACACACACACACACACCGACAACACACACACACACACACGACAACACACACACACACACCGACAACACACACACACACACGACAACACACACACACACACCGACAACACACACACACACACCGACAACACACACACACACACACACCGACAACACACACACACACACCGACAACACACACACACACACACCGACAACACACACACACACGACACACACACACACACACACCGACAACACACACACACACACCGACAACACACACACACACACACACGACACACACACACACACACACCGACAACACACACACACACACGACAACACACACACACACACACGACAACACACACACACACACCGACAACACACACACACACACACACGACAACACACACACACACACACCGACAACACACACACACACACCGACAACACACACACACACACACCGACAACACACACACACACACGACAACACACACACACACACACCGACAACACACACACACACACACGACAACACACACACACACACACCGACAACACACACACACACACCGACAACACACACACACACACCGACACACACACACACACACACCGACAACACACACACACACACACCGACAACACACACACACACACACCGACAACACACACACACACACCGACAACACACACACACACGACACACACACACACACACACACGACAACACACACACACACACACACACACACACCGACAACACACACACACACACACCGACAACACACACACACACACCGACAACACACACACACACACAACACACACACACACACACACACCGACAACACACACACACACACACACACACGACAACACACACACACACACACGACACACACACACACACACCGACACACACACACACACACACCGACAACACACACACACACACCGACAACACACACACACACACACACCGACAACACACACACACACACACCGACAACACACACACACACACCGACAACACACACACACACCACAACAACACACACACACACCGACAACACACACACACACACCGACAACACACACACACACACACGACAACACACACACACACACCGACAACACACACACACACACACCGACAACACACACACACACCGACACACACACACACACACACCGACACACACACACACACACCACACACACACACACACACCGACAACACACACACACACACACCGACAACACACACACACACACCGACAACACACACACACACACACACACACACACACACACACACACACACACACACCGACAACACACACACACACACCGACAACACACACACACACACACCGACAACACACACACACACACACACACCGACAACACACACACACACACACCGACACACACACACACACACACCGACAACACACACACACACACCGACAACACACACACACACGACAACACACACACACACACGACAACACACACACACACACACCGACAACACACACACACACACACCGACAACACACACACACACACACACACACACACACACACACACACCGACACACACACACACACACACACACCGACAACACACACACACACACCGACAACACACACACACACACCGACACACACACACACACACACACACACACACACCGACAACACACACACACACACACCGACAACACACACACACACACACCGACAACACACACACACACACGACAACACACACACACACACACACCGACAACACACACACACACACCGACAACACACACACACACACACGACACACACACACACACCGACAACACACACACACACACACCGACAACACACACACACACACCGACAACACACACACACACACACCGACAACACACACACACACACCGACAACACACACACACACACACCGACACACACACACACACCGACAACACACACACACACACACACACACACACACACACACACCGACAACACACACACACACACACCGACAACACACACACACACACACACGACAACACACACACACACACACCGACAACACACACACACACACACCACAACACACACACACCGACAACACACACACACACACCGACAACACACACACACACACACACACACACACCGACACACACACACACACACACCGACAACACACACACACACACCGACAACACACACACACCGACAACACACACACACACACACACACCGACAACACACACACACACGACAACACACACACACACACCGACACACACACACACACACACACCGACAACACACACACACACACACGACACACACACACACACACGACAACACACACACACACACACACCGACAACACACACACACCCGACAACACACACACACACACCGACAACACACACACACACACGACAACACACACACACACACACACCGACAACACACACACACACACACCGACAACACACACACACACACCGACAACACACACACACACACCGACACACACACACACACACACACCGACAACACACACACACACACACCGACAACACACACACACACACACGACAACACACACACACACCGACACACACACACACACCGACAACACACACACACACACACACACACACACACCGACAACACACACACACACACACCGACAACACACACACACACACCGACAACACACACACACACACCGACAACACACACACACACACACGACACACACACACACACCGACAACACACACACACCACACCGACAACACACACACACACACACCGACAACACACACACACACACCGACAACACACACACACACACACCGACAACACACACACACACACCGACAACACACACACACACACACACACACACACACACCGACAACACACACACACACACCGACAACACACACACACACACACACGACAACACACACACACACACACCGACAACACACACACACACCGACAACACACACACACACACACCGACAACACACACACACACCGACAACACACACACACACACACACGACACACACACACACACACCGACAACACACACACACACACACCGACAACACACACACACACACACGACACACACACACACACACCGACACACACACACACACACACACCGACAACACACACACACACACACCGACAACACACACACACACACCGACAACACACACACACACCCACACACACACACCGACAACACACACACACACACCGACAACACACACACACACACACACCGACAACACACACACACACCGACAACACACACACACACACACACACACACACACACACACACCGACAACACACACACACACACACCGACAACACACACACACACACACCGACACACACACACACACACACCGACAACACACACACACACACCGACAACACACACACACACACACACACACACACACACACACACACACACACACACACACACACACCGACAACACACACACACACACACCGACAACACACACACACACACCGACAACACACACACACACCGACAACACACACACACACACCGACAACACACACACACACACCACACCGACACACACACACACACACACACACACACACACACACACACACCGACAACACACACACACACACACCGACAACACACACACACACACCGACAACACACACACACACACACCGACAACACACACACACACACACCGACAACACACACACACACACCGACAACACACACACACACCGACACACACACACACACCGACAACACACACACACACACACACCGACAACACACACACACACACACACACACACACGACAACACACACACACACCGACAACACACACACACACACCGACAACACACACACACACACCGACACACACACACACACACACCGACAACACACACACACACACACACACACGACAACACACACACACACCGACAACACACACACACACACCGACAACACACACACACACACGACAACACACACACACACACACCGACAACACACACACACACACACCGACAACACACACACACACACACCGACAACACACACACACACACACACACACGACACACACACACACACACACACGACAACACACACACACACACACCGACAACACACACACACACACACGACAACACACACACACACCGACAACACACACACACACACCGACAACACACACACACACACGACAACACACACACACACACACACACACACACACACACACACACCGACAACACACACACACACACACCGACAACACACACACACACACACCGACAACACACACACACACACCGACAACACACACACACACACACCGACAACACACACACACACACCGACAACACACACACACACCGACAACACACACACACACACACCGACAACACACACACACACACACACACACACACACACCGACAACACACACACACACACACCGACAACACACACACACACACCGACAACACACACACACACACCGACAACACACACACACACACACACACACACACACACCGACAACACACACACACACACACGACAACACACACACACACACACCGACAACACACACACACACACCGACAACACACACACACACACACCGACAACACACACACACACACACCGACAACACACACACACACACACAACACACACACACACACCGACAACACACACACACACACACCGACAACACACACACACACACACACGACAACACACACACACACACACCGACAACACACACACACACACCGACAACACACACACACACACACCGACAACACACACACACACACGACAACACACACACACACACCGACAACACACACACACACACACCGACAACACACACACACACACACCGACAACACACACACACACACACCGACAACACACACACACACACACACACACACACACACACACACACACACACACACACACACACACACCGACAACACACACACACACACACACACACAACACACACACACACACCGACAACACACACACACACACCGACAACACACACACACACACACCGACAACACACACACACACACCGACAACACACACACACACACACGACACACACACACACACCGACAACACACACACACACACACCGACACACACACACACACACACACCGACAACACACACACACACACCGACCACACACACACACACACACCGACAACACACACACACACACACACACACACACACACACACACACACACACACACCGACACACACACACACACACCGACAACACACACACACACACACCGACAACACACACACACACACCGACAACACACACACACACACACACACACACACACACACACACACGACACACACACACACACACACACACGACACACACACACACACACACACACACACACACACACACACCGACAACACACACACACACACACCGACAACACACACACACACACACGACAACACACACACACACACACCGACAACACACACACACACACACCGACAACACACACACACACACACCGACAACACACACACACACACCGACAACACACACACACACCGACAACACACACACACACACACCGACAACACACACACACACACCGACAACACACACACACACACACGACACACACACACACACACCGACAACACACACACACACCGACAACACACACACACACACACGACAACACACACACACACACCGACAACACACACACACACACACCGACACACACACACACACACACCGACAACACACACACACACACACACACACGACACACACACACACACACACACACCGACAACACACACACACACACACCGACAACACACACACACACACACGACACACACACACACACACACCGACAACACACACACACACACACACGACACACACACACACACACACACCGACAACACACACACACACACCGACACACACACACACACACACACACACACCGACAACACACACACACACACCGACAACACACACACACACACACGACACACACACACACACACCGACAACACACACACACACACCGACAACACACACACACACACACCGACAACACACACACACACACCGACAACACACACACACACACACACACACACACACACACACACCGACAACACACACACACACACACCGACAACACACACACACACACCGACACACACACACACACACACACACACACACACACGACAACACACACACACACACCGACAACACACACACACACACCGACAACACACACACACACACCGACAACACACACACACACACACACCGACAACACACACACACACACCGACAACACACACACACACACACACACACACACACACACACACCGACAACACACACACACACACACCGACAACACACACACACACACACCGACAACACACACACACACACCGACAACACACACACACACACACACACACACACACACCGACAACACACACACACACACACCGACAACACACACACACACACACACACACACACACACACACACACACACACACACCGACAACACACACACACACACCGACAACACACACACACACACACACACACCGACAACACACACACACACACACCGACAACACACACACACACACACGACAACACACACACACACACCGACAACACACACACACACACCGACAACACACACACACACACACACGACAACACACACACACACACGACAACACACACACACACACACCGACAACACACACACACACACCGACAACACACACACACACACACGACAACACACACACACACACACCGACAACACACACACACACACACCGACACACACACACACACACACACACACCGACACACACACACACACACACCGACAACACACACACACACACCGACACACACACACACACACCGACAACACACACACACACACCGACAACACACACACACACACACCGACAACACACACACACACACCGACAACACACACACACACACACCGACAACACACACACACACCGACAACACACACACACACACACGACAACACACACACACACACCGACAACACACACACACACACACCGACAACACACACACACACACACCGACAACACACACACACACACACACGACACACACACACACACACACCGACAACACACACACACACACCGACAACACACACACACACACACCGACAACACACACACACACACACACGACAACACACACACACACACACCGACAACACACACACACACACACCGACAACACACACACACACACACACACACACACACACACACACACACACACACCGACAACACACACACACACACACGACAACACACACACACACACACCGACAACACACACACACACACCGACACACACACACACACACACACACCGACAACACACACACACACACCGACAACACACACACACACACACCGACAACACACACACACACACACACACACACACACACACACACACACACACACACACACACACACACACACACACACACACCACACACACACACACACACCGACAACACACACACACACACCGACAACACACACACACACACCGACAACACACACACACACACACCGACAACACACACACACACACACAACACACACACACACACACACACACACACACACACACACACCGACAACACACACACACACACACACACACACACACACACACCGACAACACACACACACACACACGACAACACACACACACACACACACACACACACACACACACACACACACACACACACACACACACACCGACAACACACACACACACACCGACAACACACACACACACACACACACACGACAACACACACACACACACCGACAACACACACACACACACACCGACAACACACACACACACACACCGACAACACACACACACACACACCGACAACACACACACACACACCGACAACACACACACACACACCGACACACACACACACACACCGACAACACACACACACACACACCGACAACACACACACACACACCGACACACACACACACACACACACCGACACACACACACACACACCGACACACACACACACACACACACACACACACACACACCGACAACACACACACACACACACACACACACACACACACACACACCGACAACACACACACACACACCGACAACACACACACACACACACGACAACACACACACACACACACGACAACACACACACACACCGACACACACACACACACACACCGACAACACACACACACACACACGACACACACACACACACACACCGACAACACACACACACACACACGACAACACACACACACACACACACCGACAACACACACACACACACCGACAACACACACACACACACACCGACAACACACACACACACACCGACAACACACACACACACACCGACAACACACACACACACACCGACAACACACACACACACACACACCGACAACACACACACACACACCGACAACACACACACACACACACACACACACACACACACACCGACAACACACACACACACACACACGACAACACACACACACACACCGACAACACACACACACACACACCGACAACACACACACACACACCGACAACACACACACACACACCGACAACACACACACACACACACCGACACACACACACACACACACCGACAACACACACACACACACACACGACAACACACACACACACACACACACCACACACACACACACACACACCGACAACACACACACACACACCGACAACACACACACACACACACACACACACACACACACACACACCGACAACACACACACACACACACACACGACACACACACACACACACACCGACAACACACACACACACACCGACAACACACACACACACACACCGACAACACACACACACACACACCGACAACACACACACACACCGACAACACACACACACACACCGACAACACACACACACACACACCGACAACACACACACACACACCGACAACACACACACACACACACACGACACACACACACACACACCGACAACACACACACACACACACGACACACACACACACACACCGACAACACACACACACACACACGACAACACACACACACACACACACACACACACACACACACACACCGACAACACACACACACACACCGACAACACACACACACACACACACACACACACACACACACACACACACGACAACACACACACACACACACCGACAACACACACACACACACCGACAACACACACACACACACCGACAACACACACACACACACACCGACAACACACACACACACACCGACAACACACACACACACACCGACAACACACACACACACACGACAACACACACACACACACACCGACAACACACACACACACACACCGACAACACACACACACACACACACGACAACACACACACACACACACCGACAACACACACACACACACACGACAACACACACACACACACACACACCGACACACACACACACACACACCGACAACACACACACACACACACACACACACACACACACGACACACACACACACACACCGACAACACACACACACACACACGACAACACACACACACACACACCGACAACACACACACACACACACCGACAACACACACACACACACCGACAACACACACACACACACCGACAACACACACACACACACACCGACAACACACACACACACACGACACACACACACACACACACCGACAACACACACACACACACCGACAACACACACACACACACACGACAACACACACACACACACACCGACAACACACACACACACACCGACAACACACACACACACACACCGACAACACACACACACACACCGACAACACACACACACACACCGACAACACACACACACACACACGACAACACACACACACACACACCGACAACACACACACACACACACACGACACACACACACACACCGACACACACACACACACACACCGACAACACACACACACACACCGACAACACACACACACACACCACACGACAACACACACACACACACCGACAACACACACACACACACACACGACACACACACACACACCGACAACACACACACACACACACACACACACACACACACACACCGACAACACACACACACACACACGACAACACACACACACACACCGACAACACACACACACACACCGACAACACACACACACACACACGACAACACACACACACACACCGACAACACACACACACACACACACCGACAACACACACACACACACCGACAACACACACACACACACACCGACAACACACACACACACACACCGACAACACACACACACACACCGACAACACACACACACACACCGACAACACACACACACACACACACACACACACACACACACCGACACACACACACACACACACGACAACACACACACACACACACCGACAACACACACACACACACCGACAACACACACACACACACCGACAACACACACACACACACACCGACAACACACACACACACACACGACAACACACACACACACACCGACAACACACACACACACACACCGACAACACACACACACACACACACCACACACACACACACACACACACCGACAACACACACACACACACCGACAACACACACACACACACACCGACAACACACACACACACACACCGACAACACACACACACACACACACACACACGACAACACACACACACACACCGACAACACACACACACACACACCGACACACACACACACACACCGACAACACACACACACACACACACACACACACACACACACACCGACAACACACACACACACACCGACAACACACACACACACACACCGACAACACACACACACACACACCGACAACACACACACACACACCGACAACACACACACACACACACGACAACACACACACACACACACCGACAACACACACACACACACACCGACAACACACACACACACACCGACAACACACACACACACACACCGACAACACACACACACACACACACACACACACACACACACACACACACGACACACACACACACACACCGACAACACACACACACACACCGACAACACACACACACACACACACACCGACAACACACACACACACACCGACAACACACACACACACACACCGACAACACACACACACACACCGACAACACACACACACACACACACACACACACACACACACACACACACACACACACCGACAACACACACACACACACCGACAACACACACACACACACACACCGACACACACACACACACACACCGACAACACACACACACACACACCGACAACACACACACACACACCGACAACACACACACACACACACACACACACACACACACACCGACAACACACACACACACACACGACAACACACACACACACACCGACAACACACACACACACACACGACAACACACACACACACACCGACAACACACACACACACACACGACAACACACACACACACACACCGACAACACACACACACACACCGACAACACACACACACACACCGACAACACACACACACACACGACAACACACACACACACACACACACACACACACACGACACACACACACACACACACACCGACAACACACACACACACACACGACAACACACACACACACACACCGACAACACACACACACACACCGACACACACACACACACACACCGACAACACACACACACACACACCGACAACACACACACACACACACCGACAACACACACACACACACCGACAACACACACACACACACCGACAACACACACACACACACACCGACAACACACACACACACACACCGACAACACACACACACACACCGACAACACACACACACACACACCGACAACACACACACACACACACAACGACACACACACACACACACACCACACACACACACACACCGACACACACACACACACACACGACAACACACACACACACACCGACAACACACACACACACACACCGACAACACACACACACACACACCGACACACACACACACACACACACCGACAACACACACACACACACACGACACACACACACACACACACACACACACACACACACACACACCGACACACACACACACACACACACCGACAACACACACACACACACCGACAACACACACACACACACACCGACAACACACACACACACACACGACAACACACACACACACACACCGACAACACACACACACACACACCGACAACACACACACACACACCGACAACACACACACACACACACCGACAACACACACACACACACACACACACACACACACACACACACACACACACACACACCGACACACACACACACACACACGACAACACACACACACACACCGACAACACACACACACACACCGACAACACACACACACACACCGACAACACACACACACACACCGACACACACACACACACACACACCGACAACACACACACACACACACACACACACACACACACGACAACACACACACACACACCGACAACACACACACACACACACCGACAACACACACACACACACCGACACACACACACACACACACACCGACAACACACACACACACACACCGACAACACACACACACACACACCGACAACACACACACACACACCGACAACACACACACACACACACCGACAACACACACACACACACCGACAACACACACACACACACCGACAACACACACACACACACCGACAACACACACACACACACCGACAACACACACACACACACACGACAACACACACACACACACACCGACAACACACACACACACACACCGACAACACACACACACACACACCGACAACACACACACACACACCGACAACACACACACACACACACCGACAACACACACACACACACACACCGACAACACACACACACACACACCGACAACACACACACACACACCGACAACACACACACACACACACCGACAACACACACACACACACACACACACACACACACACACACACACACACGACAACACACACACACACACACCGACAACACACACACACACACACCGACAACACACACACACACACACCGACAACACACACACACACCGACAACACACACACACACACACACCGACAACACACACACACACACCGACAACACACACACACACACACGACAACACACACACACACACCGACAACACACACACACACACACACGACAACACACACACACACACACCGACAACACACACACACACACACCGACACACACACACACACACCGACAACACACACACACACACACACCACACACACACACACACACCGACAACACACACACACACACACCGACAACACACACACACACACCGACAACACACACACACACACACACACACACACACACACACCGACAACACACACACACACACCGACAACACACACACACACACACACCGACAACACACACACACACACCGACAACACACACACACACACACACACACACACACACACACACACACACACACACACGACAACACACACACACACACACACCGACAACACACACACACACACACCGACAACACACACACACACACCGACAACACACACACACACACACGACAACACACACACACACACCGACAACACACACACACACACACCGACAACACACACACACACACCGACAACACACACACACACACACCGACAACACACACACACACACACCGACACACACACACACACACACCGACAACACACACACACACACACGACAACACACACACACACACCGACAACACACACACACACACACCGACAACACACACACACACACACACACACACACACACACACACACACACACACACACACACACACCGACAACACACACACACACACACACACACACACACACACACACACCGACAACACACACACACACACCGACACACACACACACACACACCGACAACACACACACACACACACCGACAACACACACACACACACACGACAACACACACACACACACACACACACACACACGACAACACACACACACACACCGACAACACACACACACACACCGACAACACACACACACACACACCGACAACACACACACACACACCGACAACACACACACACACACCGACACACACACACACACACACCGACAACACACACACACACACACGACACACACACACACACACACACCGACAACACACACACACACACACCGACAACACACACACACACACGACAACACACACACACACACACACCGACAACACACACACACACACCGACAACACACACACACACACACACCGACACACACACACACACACACCGACACACACACACACACACACCGACAACACACACACACACACCGACAACACACACACACACACCACACACACACACACACGACACACACACACACACACACCGACAACACACACACACACACACACGACAACACACACACACACACACCGACAACACACACACACACACACGACAACACACACACACACACACCGACAACACACACACACACACCGACAACACACACACACACCGACAACACACACACACACACCGACAACACACACACACACACCGACAACACACACACACACACACACGACAACACACACACACACACACGACACACACACACACACACACACACCGACAACACACACACACACACACGACAACACACACACACACACACACCACACACACACACACACACCGACAACACACACACACACACACCGACAACACACACACACACACACACACACACACACACACACACACACACACACACACACCGACAACACACACACACACACCGACAACACACACACACACACCGACAACACACACACACACACCGACAACACACACACACACACACCGACACACACACACACACACACCGACAACACACACACACACACACCGACAACACACACACACACACACCGACAACACACACACACACACACCGACAACACACACACACACACACCGACAACACACACACACACACACACACACACACACACACACACACACACACACACACACCGACACACACACACACACACACCGACAACACACACACACACACACACGACACACACACACACACACACACCGACAACACACACACACACACCGACAACACACACACACACACACCGACAACACACACACACACACACGACAACACACACACACACACACCGACAACACACACACACACACCGACAACACACACACACACACCACACACACACACACACACACACACACACACACACACACACACCGACAACACACACACACACACACCGACACACACACACACACACACCGACAACACACACACACACACCGACAACACACACACACACACACACGACAACACACACACACACACACCGACAACACACACACACACACCGACAACACACACACACACACACCGACACACACACACACACACACGACACACACACACACACACACCGACAACACACACACACACACCGACAACACACACACACACACACCGACAACACACACACACACACCGACAACACACACACACACACCGACAACACACACACACACACACCGACAACACACACACACACACACCGACACACACACACACACACACACACACACACACACACACACCGACAACACACACACACACACCGACAACACACACACACACACACCGACAACACACACACACACACACCGACAACACACACACACACACCGACAACACACACACACACACCGACAACACACACACACACACCGACAACACACACACACACACCGACAACACACACACACACACACCGACAACACACACACACACACCGACAACACACACACACACCGACAACACACACACACACACCGACAACACACACACACACACCGACACACACACACACACACACACCGACAACACACACACACACACACCGACAACACACACACACACACACCGACAACACACACACACACACCGACAACACACACACACACACACGACAACACACACACACACACCGACACACACACACACACACACACCGACAACACACACACACACACCGACAACACACACACACACACCGACAACACACACACACACACCGACAACACACACACACACACACGACAACACACACACACACACACCGACAACACACACACACACACACCGACAACACACACACACACACCGACAACACACACACACACACACCGACAACACACACACACACACACGACAACACACACACACACACACACCGACAACACACACACACACACCGACAACACACACACACACACACGACAACACACACACACACACCGACAACACACACACACACACACCGACAACACACACACACACACACCGACAACACACACACACACACACGACAACACACACACACACACACCGACAACACACACACACACACCGACAACACACACACACACACCGACAACACACACACACACACCGACAACACACACACACACACACGACAACACACACACACACACACCGACAACACACACACACACACCGACAACACACACACACACACGACACACACACACACACACACCGACAACACACACACACACACCGACAACACACACACACACACACCGACAACACACACACACACACCGACAACACACACACACACACACACACACACACACACACACACCGACACACACACACACACACACCGACAACACACACACACACACCGACAACACACACACACACGACACACACACACACACACCGACAACACACACACACACACACCGACAACACACACACACACACACACCGACAACACACACACACACACCGACAACACACACACACACACCGACACACACACACACACACACCGACAACACACACACACACACCGACAACACACACACACACACACCGACAACACACACACACACACACACCGACAACACACACACACACACACCGACAACACACACACACACACACACACACACACACACACACACACCGACAACACACACACACACACACCGACAACACACACACACACACACGACAACACACACACACACACACCGACAACACACACACACACACCGACACACACACACACACACACACACACACACCGACAACACACACACACACACACGACAACACACACACACACACGACAACACACACACACACACACCGACAACACACACACACACACACCGACAACACACACACACACACACACACACACACACACACACCGACAACACACACACACACACACACACACACACACACCGACAACACACACACACACACACCGACAACACACACACACACACACGACAACACACACACACACACACACACACACACACACACACACACCGACAACACACACACACACACACCGACAACACACACACACACCACAACACACACACACACACACACACACACACACACCGACAACACACACACACACACACGACAACACACACACACACACCGACAACACACACACACACACACCGACAACACACACACACACACCGACAACACACACACACACACACCGACAACACACACACACACACACCGACAACACACACACACACACACACACACACACACACACACACCGACAACACACACACACACACACACGACACACACACACACACACACACCGACAACACACACACACACACACCGACACACACACACACACACACCGACAACACACACACACACACCGACAACACACACACACACACCGACAACACACACACACACACCGACAACACACACACACACACCGACAACACACACACACACACACCGACAACACACACACACACACACACACACACACACACACACCGACAACACACACACACACACACCGACAACACACACACACACACACACGACAACACACACACACACACACCGACAACACACACACACACACACCGACAACACACACACACACACGACAACACACACACACACACACACACACACACACACACACACACCGACAACACACACACACACACACCGACAACACACACACACACACACCGACAACACACACACACACACGACACACACACACACACACCGACAACACACACACACACACACGACAACACACACACACACACCGACAACACACACACACACACACCACACACACACACACACACACCGACAACACACACACACACACACACGACAACACACACACACACACACCGACAACACACACACACACACACACACACACACACACACACACACACACACACACACACACACACACACCGACAACACACACACACACACCGACAACACACACACACACACCGACAACACACACACACACACACCGACAACACACACACACACACCGACAACACACACACACACCGACACACACACACACACACCGACAACACACACACACACACCGACAACACACACACACACACACCGACAACACACACACACACACCGACAACACACACACACACACCGACAACACACACACACACACACCGACAACACACACACACACACACCGACAACACACACACACACACCGACAACACACACACACACACACACACACACACACACACACGACAACACACACACACACACCGACAACACACACACACACACACGACAACACACACACACACACCGACAACACACACACACACACACCGACAACACACACACACACACACACACACACACACCGACAACACACACACACACACCGACAACACACACACACACACCGACAACACACACACACACACACCGACAACACACACACACACACCGACAACACACACACACACACCGACAACACACACACACACACCGACAACACACACACACACACCGACAACACACACACACACACACCGACAACACACACACACACACACGACAACACACACACACACACCGACACACACACACACACACCGACAACACACACACACACACCGACAACACACACACACACACACACGACAACACACACACACACACACACACACACACACACACACCGACAACACACACACACACACCGACAACACACACACACACACACCGACACACACACACACACACACACCGACAACACACACACACACACCGACAACACACACACACACACACCGACAACACACACACACACACCGACAACACACACACACACACACCGACAACACACACACACACACCGACAACACACACACACACACCGACAACACACACACACACACCGACAACACACACACACACCGACAACACACACACACACACACCGACAACACACACACACACACACCGACAACACACACACACACACCGACAACACACACACACACACACCGACAACACACACACACACACCGACAACACACACACACACACCGACAACACACACACACACACCGACAACACACACACACACACACACACGACAACACACACACACACCGACACACACACACACACACACACACACACACACACCGACAACACACACACACACACACCGACAACACACACACACACACCGACACACACACACACACACACCGACAACACACACACACACACACCGACAACACACACACACACACCGACACACACACACACACACACCGACAACACACACACACACACACCGACAACACACACACACACACACACGACAACACACACACACACACACCGACAACACACACACACACACACCGACAACACACACACACACACCGACAACACACACACACACACACGACAACACAACACACACACACACCGACAACACACACACACACACACGACAACACACACACACACACACCGACAACACACACACACACACACCGACAACACACACACACACACCGACAACACACACACACACACCGACAACACACACACACACACGACACACACACACACACACCGACAACACACACACACACACCGACAACACACACACACACACACACGACAACACACACACACACACCGACACACACACACACACACCGACAACACACACACACACACCGACAACACACACACACACACACACACACACACACACCGACAACACAACACACACACACACACACACCGACAACACACACACACACACACACACACACCGACAACACACACACACACACACACACACCGACAACACACACACACACCGACAACACACACACACACACACACACACACACCGACAACACACACACACACACCGACAACACACACACACACACACCGACAACACACACACACACACCGACAACACACACACACCGACAACACACACACACACACACCGACAACACACACACACACACCGACAACACACACACACACACACCGACAACACACACACACACACACCGACAACACACACACACACACACACACACACACACACACACACACCGACAACACACACACACACACGACAACACACACACACACACACACCGACAACACACACACACACACCGACAACACACACACACACACACCGACAACACACACACACACACCGACAACACACACACACACACACACACACCGACAACACACACACACACACCGACAACACACACACACACACCGACAACACACACACACACACACACCACACCGACAACACACACACACACACCGACAACACACACACACACACACACACGACACACACACACACACACCGACAACACACACACACACACACACACACACACACACCGACAACACACACACACACACCGACAACACACACACACACACACCGACAACACACACACACACACACACACACACACACACACACACACCGACAACACACACACACACACACCGACAACACACACACCACACACCGACAACACACACACACACACCGACAACACACACACACACACACACACACACACACACACACACACACACCGACAACACACACACACACACCGACAACACACACACACACACCGACAACACACACACACACACCGACAACACACACACACACACACCGACAACACACACACACACACACACACACACACACACACACACCGACAACACACACACACACACACACACACACACACACACACACACACACCGACAACACACACACACACACACCGACACACACACACACACACACACCGACAACACACACACACACACCGACAACACACACACCGACAACACACACACACACACCGACAACACACACACACACACACCGACAACACACACACACACACCGACAACACACACACACACACCGACAACACACACACACACACACCGACAACACACACACACACACACACCGACACACACACACACACCGACAACACACACACACACACCGACAACACACACACACACACACACCGACAACACACACACACACACACACACACACACACACACACACACACACACACACACAACACACACACACACACACACACACACACACCGACAACACACACACACACACACCGACAACACACACACACACACCGACAACACACACACACACACACCGACAACACACCCACACACACACACACACACACACCGACAACACACACACACACACCGACAACACACACACACACACCGACAACACACACACACACACCGACAACACACACACACACACACACAACGACAACACACACACACAACACACACACACACACACACACACACACACACCGACAACACACACACACACACACCGACAACACACACACACACACCGACAACACACACACACACACCGACAACACACACACACACACCGACAACACACACACACACAACACACACACACACACCGACAACACACACACACACACCGACACACACACACACACACACACCGACAACACACACACACACACCGACAACACACACACACACACCGACAACACACACACACACACACCGACAACACACACACACACACACACGACAACACACACACACACACACACCGACAACACACACACACACACACACCGACAACACACACACACACACACACACACACCGACAACACACACACACCGACAACACACACACACACACACACACACACACCGACAACACACACACACACACACCGACAACACACACACACACACACCGACAACACACACACACACACCGACAACACACACACACACCGACAACACACACACACACACACCGACAACACACACACACACACCGACAACACACACACACACACACGACACACACACACACACACACACCGACAACACACACACACACACCGACAACACACACACACACACACCGACAACACACACACACACACACCGACAACACACACACACACACCGACAACACACACACACACACACACCGACAACACACACACACACACACCGACAACACACACACACACACACCGACAACACACACACACACACCGACAACACACACACACACACACCGACAACACACACACACACACACCGACAACACACACACACACACACGACAACACACACACACACACACCGACAACACACACACACACACCGACAACACACACACACACACACCGACAACACACACACACACACACCGACAACACACACACACACACACACGACAACACACACACACACACACCGACAACACACACACACACACCGACAACACACACACACACACACCGACAACACACACACACACACCGACAACACACACACACACACCGACAACACACACACACACACACCGACAACACACACACACACACCGACAACACACACACACACACACGACAACACACACACACACACCGACAACACACACACACACACACACACACACACGACAACACACACACACACCGACAACACACACACACACACACACACACACCGACAACACACACACACACCACCGACCACACACACACACAAACACACCGACAACACACACACACACACCGACAACACACACACACACAACAACACACACACACACACCGACAACACACACACACACACCGACACACACACACACACACACACACCGACAACACACACACACACACACACCGACAACACACACACACACACACACACACACCGACAACAAACACACACACCGACAACACACACACACACAACACACACACACCGACAACACACACACACACACACCGACCACACACACACACAAACACACCGACAACACACACACACACACCGACAACACACACACACCGACAACACACACACACACACACCGACAACACACACACACACACCGACAACACACACACACACACACCGACAACACATACACACACACACACCGACAGCACACACACACACACCGACAACACACACACACACACACACACCGACAACACACACACACACCGACAACACACACACACAAACACACCGACAACACACACACACACACCAACAACACACACACACACACACCGACAACACACACACACACACCGACAACACACACACACACACTCACACACACACCGACAACACACACACACACACCGACAACACACACACACACACCGACAACACACACACACACACACACACACCGACAACACACACACACACACCGACAACACACACACACACACACACACCGACAACACACACACACACCGACAACACACACACACACAACACACACACACACACCGACAAAACACACACGCACACACCGACAACACACACACACACACACCGACAACACACCCACAACACACACACACACCGACAACACACACACACCGACAACACACACACACACACACACCGACAACACACACACACACACACCGACAACACACACACACACACACACACACACACACCGACAACACACACACACACACACACCGATAACACACACACACTGACAACACACACACACACACACCGACAACACACACACACACACCGACAACACACACACACACACCGACAACACACACACACACACACCGACAACACACACACACACAACACACACACACCCACACACACACCGACAACACACACACACACACACACCGACAACACACACACACACACACACACACCGACAACACACACACACACACACACCGACAACACACACACACACACACACCGACAACAAACACACACACACCGACAACACACACACCGACAACACACACACACACACCGACAACACACAGACACACACACCGACAACACACACACACACACACACCGACAACACACACACACCGACAACACACACACACACACCGACAACACACACACACACACACACCGACAACACACACACACACACACACCGACAACACACACACACACACACACCGACAACACACACACACACACACACCGACAACACACACACTCACACACACACACCGACAACACACACACACACAACACACACACACACCGACAACACACACACACACACACCGACAAAACACACACGCACACACCGACAACACACACACACACACACCGACAACACACACACACACCGACAACACACACACACACAACACACACACACACACACCGACAACACAAACACACACACACACACAACGACAACACACACACACACAAACACACCGACAACACACACACACACACACACCGACAACACACACACACACAACACACACACACACAACACACACACACCGACAACACACACACACACACACCGACCACACACACAAACACACCGAGAACACACACACACACACCGACAACACACACACACACACCGACAACACACACACACACAACACACACACACACACCGACAACACACACACACACACCGACCACACACACACACAAACACACCGACAAAACACACACACACACCGACAACACACACACACACACACCGACAACACACACACACACACACCGACAACACACACACACACACACACTGACAACACAAACACACACACACACACCGACAACACACACACACACACACACCGACAACACACACACACAACACACACACACACACCGACAACACACACACACACCGACAACACACACACACACACCGACAACACACACACACACAAACACCGACAACACACACACACAACACACACACACCGACAACACACACACACACCGACAACACACACACACACACCGACAACACACACACACACACACCGACAACACACACACACCGACAACACACACACACACCGACAACACACACACACACACCGACAACACACACACACACACCGACAAAACATAAACACACACACACTGACAACACACACACACACACACTGACAAAACACACACATACACACCGACAACACACACACACACCGACAACACACACACACACACCGACAACACACACACACACACACACTGACAACACACACACATACACACCGACAACACACACACACACCGACAACACACACACACACACCGACAACACACACACACACCGACAACACACACACACACACACTGACAACACATAAACACACACACACCGACAACACACACACACACACACTGACAAAACACACACATACACACCGACAACACACACACACACCGACAACACACACACACACCGACAACACACACACACACACACACTGACAACACACACACATACACACCGACAACACACACACACACCGACAACACACACACACACACCGACAACACACACACACACCGACAACACACACACACACACACTGACAACAAACACACATACACACCGACAACACACACACACACACCGACAACACACACACATACACCGACAACACACACACACACACCGACAACACACACACACACACACACACCGACAACACACACACACACCGACAACACACACACACACAACACACACACACACACCGACAACACACACACACACACACCAACAACACACACACACACACCGACAACACACACACACACACCGACAACACACCGACAACACACACACACACCGACAACACAAACACACCCACAACACACACACACACACACCGACAACACACACACACACACACCGACAACACACACACACACACACACCGACAACACACACACACACACACCGACAACACACACACACACACACCGACAACACACACACACACACCGACAACACACACACACACACACCGACAACACATAAACACACACACACCGACAACACACACACACACACACTGACAACACACACACATACACACCGACAACACACACACACACACCGACAACACACACACACACACCGACAACACACACACACACACCGACAACACACACACACACCGACAACACACACACACACCGACAACACACACACACACCGACAACACACACACACACCGACAACACACACACACACAACACACACACACACACACACCGACAACACAAACACACACACACACACACACCGACAACACACACACACACACACACACACACACCGACAACACACACACACACACACACACACACCGACAACAAACACACACACCGACAACACACACACACACAACACACACACACCGACAACACACACACACACACACCGACCACACACACACACAAACACACCGACAACACACACACACACACCGACAACACACACACACCGACAACACACACACACACACACCGACAACACACACACACACACCGACAACACACACACACACACACACCGACAACACATACACACACACACACCGACAGCACACACACACACACCGACAACACACACACACACACACACACCGACAACACACACACACACCGACAACACACACACACAAACACACCGACAACACACACACACACACCAACAACACACACACACACACACCGACAACACACACACACACACCGACAACACACACACACACACTCACACACACACCGACAACACACACACACACACCGACAACACACACACACACACCGACAACACACACACACACACACACACACCGACAACACACACACACACACCGACAACACACACACACACACACACACCGACAACACACACACACACCGACAACACACACACACACAACACACACACACACACCGACAAAACACACACGCACACACCGACAACACACACACACACACACCGACAACACACCCACAACACACACACACACCGACAACACACACACACCGACAACACACACACACACACACACCGACAACACACACACACACACACCGACAACACACACACACACACACACACACACACACCGACAACACACACACACACACACACCGATAACACACACACACTGACAACACACACACACACACACCGACAACACACACACACACACCGACAACACACACACACACACCGACAACACACACACACACACACCGACAACACACACACACACAACACACACACACCCACACACACACCGACAACACACACACACACACACACCGACAACACACACACACACACACACACCGACAACACACACACACACACACACCGACAACACACACACACACACACACCGACAACAAACACACACACACCGACAACACACACACCGACAACACACACACACACACCGACAACACACAGACACACACACCGACAACACACACACACACACACACCGACAACACACACACACCGACAACACACACACACACACCGACAACACACACACACACACACACCGACAACACACACACACACACACACCGACAACACACACACACACACACACCGACAACACACACACACACACACACCGACAACACACACACTCACACACACACACCGACAACACACACACACACAACACACACACACACCGACAACACACACACACACACACCGACAAAACACACACGCACACACCGACAACACACACACACACACACCGACAACACACCCACAACACTCACACACACACACCGACAACACACACACACACCGACAACACACACACACACACCGACAACACACACACACACACCGACAAAACATAAACACACACACACTGACAACACACACACACACACACTGACAAAACACACACATACACACCGACAACACACACACACACCGACAACACACACACACACACCGACAACACACACACACACACACACTGACAACACACACACATACACACCGACAACACACACACACACCGACAACACACACACACACACCGACAACACACACACACACCGACAACACACACACACACACACTGACAACACATAAACACACACACACCGACAACACACACACACACACACTGACAAAACACACACATACACACCGACAACACACACACACACCGACAACACACACACACACCGACAACACACACACACACACACACTGACAACACACACACATACACACCGACAACACACACACACACCGACAACACACACACACACACCGACAACACACACACACACCGACAACACACACACACACACACTGACAACAAACACACATACACACCGACAACACACACACACACACACCGACAACACACACACATACACCGACAACACACACACACACACCGACAACACACACACACACACACACACCGACAACACACACACACACCGACAACACACACACACACAACACACACACACACACCGACAACACACACACACACACACCAACAACACACACACACACACCGACAACACACACACACACACCGACAACACACCGACAACACACACACACACCGACAACACAAACACACCCACAACACACACACACACACACCGACAACACACACACACACACACCGACAACACACACACACACACACACCGACAACACACACACACACACACCGACAACACACACACACACACACCGACAACACACACACACACACCGACAACACACACACACACACACCGACAACACATAAACACACACACACCGACAACACACACACACACACACTGACAACACACACACATACACACCGACAACACACACACACACACCGACAACACACACACACACACCGACAACACACACACACACACCGACAACACACACACACACCGACAACACACACACACACACACACACCGACAACACACACACACACCGACAACACACACACACACCGACAACACACACACACACCGACAACACACACACACACAACACACACACACACACACACACCGACAACACAAACACACACACACACACACACCGACAACACACACACACACACACACACACACCGACAACACACACACACACACACACACACACCGACAACAAACACACACACCGACAACACACACACACACAACACACACACACCGACAACACACACACACACACACCGACCACACACACACACAAACACACCGACAACACACACACACACACCGACAACACACACACCGACAACACACACACACACACACCGACAACACACACACACACACCGACAACACACACACACACACACACCGACAACACATACACACACACACACCGACAGCACACACACACACACCGACAACACACACACACACACACACACCGACAACACACACACACACCGACAACACACACACACAAACACACCGACAACACACACACACACACCAACAACACACACACACACACACCGACAACACACACACACACACCGACAACACACACACACACACTCACACACACACCGACAACACACACACACACACCGACAACACACACACACACACCGACAACACACACACACACACACACCGACAACACACACACACACACCGACAACACACACACACACACACACCGACAACACACACACACACCGACAACACACACACACACAACACACACACACACACCGACAAAACACACACGCACACACCGACAACACACACACACACACACCGACAACACACCCACAACACACACACACACCGACAACACACACACACCGACAACACACACACACACACACACCGACAACACACACACACACACACCGACAACACACACACACACACACACACACACACACACCGACAACACACACACACACACACACCGATAACACACACACACTGACAACACACACACACACACACCGACAACACACACACACACACCGACAACACACACACACACACCGACAACACACACACACACACACCGACAACACACACACACACAACACACACACACCCACACACACACCGACAACACACACACACACACACACCGACAACACACACACACACACACACACCGACAACACACACACACACACACACCGACAACACACACACACACACACACCGACAACAAACACACACACACCGACAACACACACACCGACAACACACACACACACACCGACAACACACAGACACACACACCGACAACACACACACACACACACACCGACAACACACACACACCGACAACACACACACACACACCGACAACACACACACACACACACACCGACAACACACACACACACACACACCGACAACACACACACACACACACACCGACAACACACACACACACACACACCGACAACACACACACTCACACACACACACCGACAACACACACACACACAACACACACACACACCGACAACACACACACACACACACCGACAAAACACACACGCACACACCGACAACACACACACACACACACCGACAACACACCCACAACACTCACACACACACACCGACAACACACACACACACCGACAACACACACACACACAACACACACACACACACACCGACAACACAAACACACACACACACACAACGACAACACACACACACACAAACACACCGACAACACACACACACACACACACCGACAACACACACACACCCAACACACACACACACAACACACACACACCGACAACACACACACACACACACCGACCACACACACAAACACACCGAGAACACACACACACACACCGACAACACACACACACACACCGACAACACACACACACACAACACACACACACACACCGACAACACACACACACACACCGACCACACACACACACAAACACACCGACAACACACACACACACACCGACAACACACACACACACACCGACAACACACACACACACACACCGACAACACACACACACACACACACTGACAACACAAACACACACACACACACCGACAACACACACACACACACACACCGACAACACACACACACAACACACACACACACACCGACAACACACACACACACCGACAATACACACACACACACCGACAACACACACACACACACACACCGACAACACACACACACAACACACACACACACACCGACAACACACACACACACCGACAACACACACACACACACCGACAACACACACACACACACACCGACAACACACACACACACCGACAACACACACACACACCGACAACACACACACACACACCGACAACACACACACACACACCGACAAAACATAAACACACACACACTGACAACACACACACACACACACTGACAAAACACACACATACACACCGACAACACACACACACACCGACAACACACACACACACACCGACAACACACACACACACACACACTGACAACACACACACATACACACCGACAACACACACACACACCGACAACACACACACACACACCGACAACACACACACACACCGACAACACACACACACACACACTGACAACACATAAACACACACACACCGACAACACACACACACACACACTGACAACAAACACACATACACACCGACAACACACACACACACACCGACAACACACACACATACACCGACAACACACACACACACCGACAACACACACACACACACCGACAACACACACACACACCGACAACACACACACACACACACTGACAACACATAAACACACACACACCGACAACACACACACACACACACTGACAACAAACACACATACACACCGACAACACACACACACACACCGACAACACACACACATACACCGACAACACACACACACACACCGACAACACACACACACACACACACACCGACAACACACACACACACCGACAACACACACACACACAACACACACACACACACCGACAACACACACACACACACACCAACAACACACACACACACACCGACAACACACACACACACACCGACAACACACCGACAACACACACACACACCGACAACACAAACACACCCACAACACACACACACACACACCGACAACACACACACACACACACCGACAACACACACACACACACACACCGACAACACACACACACACACACCGACAACACACACACACACACACCGACAACACACACACACACACCGACAACACACACACACACACACCGACAACACATAAACACACACACACCGACAACACACACACACACACACTGACAACACACACACATACACACCGACAACACACACACACACACCGACAACACACACACACACACCGACAACACACACACACACACCGACAACACACACACACACACACACACACACACACACCGACAACACACACACACACCGACAACACACACACACACACACACACCGACAACACACACACACACCGACAACACACACACACACCGACAACACACACACACACCGACAACACACACACACACAACACACACACACACACCGACAACACAAACACACACACACACACACACCGACAACACACACACACACACACACACACACCGACAACACACACACACACACACACACACCGACAACAAACACACACACCGACAACACACACACACACAACACACACACACCGACAACACACACACACACACACCGACCACACACACACACAAACACACCGACAACACACACACACACACCGACAACACACACACACCGACAACACACACACACACACACCGACAACACACACACACACACCGACAACACACACACACACACACCGACAACACATACACACACACACACCGACAGCACACACACACACACCGACAACACACACACACACACACACACCGACAACACACACACACACCGACAACACACACACACAAACACACCGACAACACACACACACACACCAACAACACACACACACACACACCGACAACACACACACACACACCGACAACACACACACACACACTCACACACACACCGACAACACACACACACACACCGACAACACACACACACACACCGACAACACACACACACACACACACACACACCGACAACACACACACACACACCGACAACACACACACACACACACACACCGACAACACACACACACACCGACAACACACACACACACAACACACACACACACACCGACAAAACACACACGCACACACCGACAACACACACACACACACACCGACAACACACCCACAACACACACACACACCGACAACACACACACACCGACAACACACACACACACACACACCGACAACACACACACACACACACCGACAACACACACACACACACACACACACACACCGACAACACACACACACACACACACCGATAACACACACACACTGACAACACACACACACACACCGACAACACACACACACACACCGACAACACACACACACACACCGACAACACACACACACACACACCGACAACACACACACACACAACACACACACACCCACACACACACCGACAACACACACACACACACACACCGACAACACACACACACACACACACACCGACAACACACACACACACACACACCGACAACACACACACACACACACACCGACAACAAACACACACACACCGACAACACACACACCGACAACACACACACACACACCGACAACACACAGACACACACACCGACAACACATAAACACACACACACCGACAACACACACACACACACACTGACAACACACACACATACACACCGACAACACACACACACACACACACCGACAACACACACACACCGACAACACACACACACACACCGACAACACACACACACACACACACCGACAACACACACACACACACACACCGACAACACACACACTCACACACACACACCGACAACACACACACACACAACACACACACACACCGACAACACACACACACACACACCGACAAAACACACACGCACACACCGACAACACACACACACACACACCGACAACACACCCACAACACTCACACACACACACCGACAACACACACACACACCGACAACACACACACACACAACACACACACACACACACCGACAACACAAACACACACACACACACAACGACAACACACACACACACAACACACACACACACAACACACACACACCGACAACACACACACACACACACCGACCACACACACAAACACACCGAGAACACACACACACACACCGACAACACACACACACACACCGACAACACACACACACACAACACACACACACACACCGACAACACACACACACACACCGACCACACACACACACAAACACACCGACAACACACACACACACACCGACAACACACACACACACACCGACAACACACACACACACACACCGACAACACACACACACACACACACTGACAACACAAACACACACACACACACCGACAACAAACACACACACACACACACCGACAACACACACACACACACACACACACACCGACAACAAACACACACCGACAACACACACACACACAACACACACACACCGACAACACACACACACACACACCGACCACACACACACACAAACACACCGACAACACACACACACACACCGACAACACACACACACCGACAACACACACACACACACACCGACAACACACACACACACACCGACAACACACACACACACACACACACACACACACACACAAACACCAGCAACACACACACACATACCGACAACACACACACACACACACCGACAACACACACACACACACACCGACAACACACACACACACCGACAACACATACACACACACACACCGACAACACACACACACACACACCGACAACACACACACACACACACCGACAACACACACACACACACCGACAACACACACACACACACACCGACAACACATAAACACACACACACCGACAACACACACACACACACACTGACAACACACACACATACACACCGACAACACACACACACACACCGACAACACACACACACACACCGACAACACACACACACACACCGACAACACACACACACACCGACAACACACACACACACACACACACCGACAACACACACACACACCGACAACACACACACACACCGACAACACACACACACACCGACAACACACACACACACAACACACACACACACACACACACCGACAACACAAACACACACACACACACACACCGACAACACACACACACACACACACACACACCGACAACACACACACACACACACACACACACCGACAACAAACACACACACCGACAACACACACACACACAACACACACACACCGACAACACACACACACACACACCGACCACACACACACACAAACACACCGACAACACACACACACACACCGACAACACACACACCGACAACACACACACACACACACCGACAACACACACACACACACCGACAACACACACACACACACACACCGACAACACATACACACACACACACCGACAGCACACACACACACACCGACAACACACACACACACACACACACCGACAACACACACACACACCGACAACACACACACACAAACACACCGACAACACACACACACACACCAACAACACACACACACACACACCGACAACACACACACACACACCGACAACACACACACACACACTCACACACACACCGACAACACACACACACACACCGACAACACACACACACACACCGACAACACACACACACACACACACACACCGACAACACACACACACACACCGACAACACACACACACACACACACACCGACAACACACACACACACCGACAACACACACACACACAACACACACACACACACCGACAAAACACACACGCACACACCGACAACACACACACACACACACCGACAACACACCCACAACACACACACACACCGACAACACACACACACCGACAACACACACACACACACACACCGACAACACACACACACACACACCGACAACACACACACACACACACACACACACACACCGACAACACACACACACACACACACCGATAACACACACACACTGACAACACACACACACACACACCGACAACACACACACACACACCGACAACACACACACACACACCGACAACACACACACACACACACCGACAACACACACACACACAACACACACACACCCACACACACACCGACAACACACACACACACACACACCGACAACACACACACACACACACACACCGACAACACACACACACACACACACCGACAACACACACACACACACACACCGACAACAAACACACACACACCGACAACACACACACCGACAACACACACACACACACCGACAACACACAGACACACACACCGACAACACACACACACACACACACCGACAACACACACACACCGACAACACACACACACACACCGACAACACACACACACACACACCGACAACACACACACACACACACACCGACAACACACACACACACACACACCGACAACACACACACACACACACACCGACAACACACACACTCACACACACACACCGACAACACACACACACACAACACACACACACACCGACAACACACACACACACACACCGACAAAACACACACGCACACACCGACAACACACACACACACACACCGACAACACACCCACAACACTCACACACACACACCGACAACACACACACACACCGACAACACACACACACACAACACACACACACACACACCGACAACACAAACACACACACACACACAACGACAACACACACACACACAAACACACCGACAACACACACACACACACACACCGACAACACACACACACCCAACACACACACACACAACACACACACACCGACAACACACACACACACACACCGACCACACACACAAACACACCGAGAACACACACACACACACCGACAACACACACACACACACCGACAACACACACACACACAACACACACACACACACCGACAACACACACACACACACCGACCACACACACACACAAACACACCGACAACACACACACACACACCGACAACACACACACACACACCGACAACACACACACACACACACCGACAACACACACACACACACACACTGACAACACAAACACACACACACACACCGACAACACACACACACACACACACCGACAACACACACACACAACACACACACACACACCGACAACACACACACACACCGACAATACACACACACACACCGACAACACACACACACACACACACCGACAACACACACACACAACACACACACACACACCGACAACACACACACACACCGACAACACACACACACACACCGACAACACACACACACACACACCGACAACACACACACACACCGACAACACACACACACACCGACAACACACACACACACACCGACAACACACACACACACACCGACAAAACATAAACACACACACACTGACAACACACACACACACACACTGACAAAACACACACATACACACCGACAACACACACACACACCGACAACACACACACACACACACCGACAACACACACACACACACACACTGACAACACACACACATACACACCGACAACACACACACACACCGACAACACACACACACACACCGACAACACACACACACACCGACAACACACACACACACACACTGACAACACATAAACACACACACACCGACAACACACACACACACACACTGACAACAAACACACATACACACCGACAACACACACACACACACCGACAACACACACACATACACCGACAACACACACACACACCGACAACACACACACACACACCGACAACACACACACACACCGACAACACACACACACACACACTGACAACACATAAACACACACACACCGACAACACACACACACACACACTGACAACAAACACACATACACACCGACAACACACACACACACACCGACAACACACACACATACACCGACAACACACACACACACACCGACAACACACACACACACACACACACCGACAACACACACACACACCGACAACACACACACACACAACACACACACACACACCGACAACACACACACACACACACCAACAACACACACACACACACCGACAACACACACACACACACCGACAACACACCGACAACACACACACACACCGACAACACAAACACACCCACAACACACACACACACACACCGACAACACACACACACACACACCGACAACACACACACACACACACACCGACAACACACACACACACACACCGACAACACACACACACACACACCGACAACACACACACACACACCGACAACACACACACACACACACCGACAACACATAAACACACACACACCGACAACACACACACACACACACTGACAACACACACACATACACACCGACAACACACACACACACACCGACAACACACACACACACACCGACAACACACACACACACACCGACAACACACACACACACACACACACACACACACACCGACAACACACACACACACCGACAACACACACACACACACACACACCGACAACACACACACACACCGACAACACACACACACACCGACAACACACACACACACCGACAACACACACACACACAACACACACACACACACCGACAACACAAACACACACACACACACACACCGACACACACACACACACACACACACACACCGACAACACACACACACACACACACACACCGACAACAAACACACACACCGACAACACACACACACACAACACACACACACCGACAACACACACACACACACACCGACCACACACACACACAAACACACCGACAACACACACACACACACCGACAACACACACACACCGACAACACACACACACACACACCGACAACACACACACACACACCGACAACACACACACACACACACCGACAACACATACACACACACACACCGACAGCACACACACACACACCGACAACACACACACACACACACACACCGACAACACACACACACACCGACAACACATACACACAAACACACCGACAACACACACACACACACCAACAACACACACACACACACACCGACAACACACACACACACACCGACAACACACACACACACACTCACACACACACCGACAACACACACACACACACCGACAACACACACACACACACCGACAACACACACACACACACACACACACACCGACAACACACACACACACACCGACAACACACACACACACACACACACCGACAACACACACACACACCGACAACACACACACACACAACACACACACACACACCGACAAAACACACACGCACACACCGACAACACACACACACACACACCGACAACACACCCACAACACACACACACACCGACAACACACACACACCGACAACACACACACACACACACACCGACAACACACACACACACACACCGACAACACACACACACACACACACACACACACCGACAACACACACACACACACACACCGATAACACACACACACTGACAACACACACACACACACCGACAACACACACACACACACCGACAACACACACACACACACCGACAACACACACACACACACACCGACAACACACACACACACAACACACACACACCCACACACACACCGACAACACACACACACACACACACCGACAACACACACACACACACACACACACCGACAACACACACACACACACACACCGACAACACACACACACACACACACCGACAACAAACACACACACACCGACAACACACACACCGACAACACACACACACACACCGACAACACACAGACACACACACCGACAACACATAAACACACACACACCGACAACACACACACACACACACTGACAACACACACACATACACACCGACAACACACACACACACACACACCGACAACACACACACACCGACAACACACACACACACACCGACAACACACACACACACACACACCGACAACACACACACACACACACACCGACAACACACACACTCACACACACACACCGACAACACACACACACAACACACACACACACCGACAACACACACACACACACACCGACAAAACACACACGCACACACCGACAACACACACACACACACACCGACAACACACCCACAACACTCACACACACACACCGACAACACACACACACACCGACAACACACACACACACAACACACACACACACACACCGACAACACAAACACACACACACACACAACGACAACACACACACACACAACACACACACACACAACACACACACACCGACAACACACACACACACACACCGACCACACACACAAACACACCGAGAACACACACACACACACCGACAACACACACACACACACCGACAACACACACACACACAACACACACACACACACCGACAACACACACACACACACCGACCACACACACACACAAACACACCGACAACACACACACACACACCGACAACACACACACACACACCGACAACACACACACACACACACCGACAACACACACACACACACACACTGACAACACAAACACACACACACACACCGACAACAAACACACACACACACACACCGACAACACACACACACACACACACACACACCGACAACAAACACACACCGACAACACACACACACACAACACACACACACCGACAACACACACACACACACACCGACCACACACACACACAAACACACCGACAACACACACACACACACCGACAACACACACACACCGACAACACACACACACACACACCGACAACACACACACACACACCGACAACACACACACACACACACCACACACACACACACAAACACCAGCAACACACACACACATACCGACAACACACACACACACACACCGACAACACACACACACACACACCGACAACACACACACACACCGACAACACATACACACACTCACACCGACAACACACACACACACACCGACAACACACACAAACACAACACACACACACACACACCGACAACACACACACACACACAGCGACAACACACACACACAAACACACCGACAACACACACACACACACCAACAACACACACACACACACCGACAACACACACACACACACCGACAACACACACACACACACCGACAACACACACACACACACCGACAACACACACACACACACACACCGACAACACACACACACACACCGACAACACACACACACACACACACACACACCGACAACACACACACACACAACACACACACACACACCGACAAAACACACACGCACACACCGACAACACACACACACACACACACACACCGACAACACACACACACACACCGACAACACACACACACACACACACCGACAACACACACACACACACACAAACCGACAACACACACACACACACACCGACAACACACACACACACCGACAACACACACACACACACACCGACAACACATAAACACACACACACCGACAACACACACACACACACACTGACAACACACACACATACACACCGACAACACACACACACACACACACACCGACAACACACACACACACACACACCGACAACACACACACACACACCGACAACACACACACACACACACACACACCGACAACACACACACACACCGACAACACACACACACACACACCGACAACACAAACACACACACACCGACAACACACACACACACCGACAACACACACACACACAACACACACACACACACACCGACAACACAAACACACACACACACACAACGACAACACACACACACACACACACACCGACAACACACACACACACACACACCGACAACACACACACACACAACACACACACACACAACACACACACACCGACAACACACACACACACACACCGACCACACACACAAACACACCGAGAACACACACACACACACCGACAACACACACACACACACCGACAACACACACACACACAACACACACACACACACCGACAACACACACACACACACCGACCACACACACACACAAACACACCGACAACACACACACACACACCGACAACACACACACACACACCGACAACACACACACACACACCGACAACACACACACACACACCGACAACACACACACACACACACACACAAACCGACAACACACACACACACACACCGACAACACACACACACACCGATAACACACACACACACACACCGACAACACATAAACACACACACACCGACAACACACACACACACACACTGACAACACACACACATACACACCGACAACACACACACACACACACACACCGACAACACACACACACACACCGACAACACACACACACACACCGACAACACACACACACACACACACACACACCGACAACACACACACACACCGACAACACACACACACACACACCGACAACACAAACACACACACACCGACAACACACACACACACCGACAACACACACACACACAACACACACACACACACACCGACAACACAAACACACACACACACACAACGACAACACACACACACACACACACACCGACAACACACACACACACACACCGACAACACACACACACACAACACACACACACACAACACACACACACCGACAACACACACACACACACACCGACCACACACACAAACACACCGAGAACACACACACACACACCGACAACACACACACACACACCGACAACACACACACACACAACACACACACACACACCGACAACACACACACACACACCGACCACACACACACACAAACACACCGACAACACACACACACACACCGACAACACACACACACACACCGACAACACACACACACACACACCGACAACACACACACACACACACACTGACAACACAAACACACACACACACACACCGACAACAAACACACACACACACACACCGACAACACACACACACACACACACACACCGACAACAAACACACACCGACAACACACACACACACAACACACACACACCGACAACACACACACACACACACCGACCACACACACACACAAACACACCGACAACACACACACACACACCGACAACACACACACACACACCGACAACACACACACACACACACCGACAACACACACACACACACCGACAACACACACACACACACACACACACACACACACACAAACACCAGCAACACAGACACACATACCGACAACACACACACACACACACCGACAACACACACACACACACACCGACAACACACACACACACCGACAACACATACACACACACACACCGACAACACACACACACACACCGACAACACACACAAACACAACACACACACACACACACCGACAACACACACACACACACAGCGACAACACACACACACAAACACACCGACAACACACACACACACACCAACAACACACACACACACACACACCGACAACACACACACACACACCGACAACACACACACACACACACACACACCGACAACACACACACACACACCGACAACACACACACACACACCGACAACACACACACACACACACACCGACAACACACACACACACACCGACAACACACACACACACACACACACCGACAACACACACACACACAACACACACACACACACTGACAAAACACACACGCACACACCGACAACACACACACACACACACACACACACCGACAACACACACACACACACCGACAACACACACACACACACACACTGACAACACACACACACCGACAACACACACACACACACACACACCGACAACACACACACACACACACCGACAACACACACACACCGACAACACACACACACACACACACACCGACAACACACACACACACCGACAACACACACACACACAACACCGACAACACACACACACACACCGACAACACACACACACACACACACCGACAACACACACACACACACACACTGACAACACACACACACACACACCGACAACACACACACACCGACAACACACACACACACACACACACACCGACAACACACACACACACAACACACACACACACCGACAACACACACACACACACACCAACAACACACACACACACACCGACAACACACACACACACACCGACAACACACCGACAACACACACACACACCGACAACACAAACACACCCACAACACACACACACACACACCGACAACACACACACACACACACCGACAACACACACACACACACACACCGACAACACACACACACACACACCGACAACACACACACACACACACCGACAACACACACACACACACCGACAACACACACACACACACACCGACAACACATAAACACACACACACCGACAACACACACACACACACACTGACAACACACACACATACACACCGACAACACACACACACACACCGACAACACACACACACACACCGACAACACACACACACACACCGACAACACACACACACACACACACACACACACACACCGACAACACACACACACACCGACAACACACACACACACACACACACCGACAACACACACACACACCGACAACACACACACACACCGACAACACACACACACACCGACAACACACACACACACAACACACACACACACACCGACAACACAAACACACACACACACACACACCGACAACACACACACACACACACACACACACCGACAACACACACACACACACACACACACCCGACAACAAACACACACACCGACAACACACACACACACAACACACACACACCGACAACACACACACACACACACCGACCACACACACACACAAACACACCGACAACACACACACACACACCGACAACACACACACACCGACAACACACACACACACACACCGACAACACACACACACACACCGACAACACACACACACACACACCGACAACACATACACACACACACACCGACAGCACACACACACACACACCGACAACACACACACACACACACACACCGACAACACACACACACACCGACAACACACACACACAAACACACCGACAACACACACACACACACCAACAACACACACACACACACACCGACAACACACACACACACACCGACAACACACACACACACACTCACACACACACCGACAACACACACACACACACCGACAACACACACACACACACCGACAACACACACACACACACACACCGACAACACACACACACACACCGACAACACACACACACACAACACACACACACACACCGACAACACACACACACACACCGACCACACACACACACAAACACACCGACAACACACACACACACACCGACAACACACACACACACACCGACAACACACACACACACACACCGACAACACACACACACACACACACTGACAACACAAACACACACACACACACCGACAACAAACACACACACACACACACCGACAACACACACACACACACACACACACACCGACAACAAACACACACCGACAACACACACACACACAACACACACACACCGACAACACACACACACACACACCGACCACACACACACACAAACACACCGACAACACACACACACACACCGACAACACACACACACCGACAACACACACACACACACACCGACAACACACACACACACACCGACAACACACACACACACACACACACACACACACACACAAACACCAGCAACACACACACACATACCGACAACACACACACACACACACCGACAACACACACACACACACACCGACAACACACACACACACCGACAACACATACACACACTCACACCGACAACACACACACACACACCGACAACACACACAAACACAACACACACACACACACACCGACAACACACACACACACACAGCGACAACACACACACACAAACACACCGACAACACACACACACACACCAACAACACACACACACACACCGACAACACACACACACACACCGACAACACACACACACACACCGACAACACACACACACACACCGACAACACACACACACACACACACCGACAACACACACACACACACCGACAACACACACACACACACACACACACACCGACAACACACACACACACAACACACACACACACACCGACAAAACACACACGCACACACCGACAACACACACACACACACACACACACCGACAACACACACACACACACCGACAACACACACACACACACACACCGACAACACACACACACACACACAAACCGACAACACACACACACACACACCGACAACACACACACACACCGACAACACACACACACACACACCGACAACACATAAACACACACACACCGACAACACACACACACACACACTGACAACACACACACATACACACCGACAACACACACACACACACACA
>NW_027675532.1:535000-575000 GCF_965601325.2 Salmo salar | reverse complement strand
ACACACACACACACACACACACGACAACACACACACACACCGACAACACACACACACACAACACACACACACACACCGACAAAACACACACGCACACACCGACAACACACACACACACACACCGACAACACACCCACAACACACACACACACCGACAACACACACACACCGACAACACACACACACACACACACCGACAACACACACACACACACACCGACAACACACACACACACACACACACACACACCGACAACACACACACACACACACACCGATAACACACACACACTGACAACACACACACACACACACCGACAACACACACACACACACCGACAACACACACACACACACCGACAACACACACACACACACACCGACAACACACACACACACAACACACACACACCCACACACACACCGACAACACACACACACACACACACCGACAACACACACACACACACACACACCGACACACACACACACACACCACCGACAACACACACACACACACACACCGACAACAAACACACACACACCGACAACACACACACCGACAACACACACACACACACCGACAACACACAGACACACACACCGACAACACATAAACACACACACACCGACAACACACACACACACACACTGACAACACACACACATACACACCGACAACACACACACACACACACACCGACAACACACACACACCGACAACACACACACACACACCGACAACACACACACACACACACACCGACAACACACACACACACACACACCGACAACACACACACTCACACACACACACCGACAACACACACACACACAACACACACACACACCGACAACACACACACACACACACCGACAAAACACACACGCACACACCGACAACACACACACACACACACACACACACACACACACAAACACCAGCAACACACACACACATACCGACAACACACACACACACACACCGACAACACACACACACACACACCGACAACACACACACACACCGACAACACATACACACACTCACACCGACAACACACACACACACACCGACAACACACACAAACACAACACACACACACACACACCGACAACACACACACACACACAGCGACAACACACACACACAAACACACCGACAACACACACACACACACCAACAACACACACACACACACCGACAACACACACACACACACCGACAACACACACACACACACCGACAACACACACACACACACCGACAACACACACACACACACACACCGACAACACACACACACACACCGACAACACACACACACACACACACACACACCGACAACACACACACACACAACACACACACACACACCGACAAAACACACACGCACACACCGACAACACACACACACACACACACACACCGACAACACACACACACACACCGACAACACACACACACACACACACCGACAACACACACACACACACACAAACCGACAACACACACACACACACACCGACAACACACACACACACCGACAACACACACACACACACACCGACAACACATAAACACACACACACCGACAACACACACACACACACACTGACAACACACACACATACACACCGACAACACACACACACACACACACACCGACAACACACACACACACACCGACAACACACACACACACACCGACAACACACACACACACACACACACACCGACAACACACACACACACCGACAACACACACACACACACACCGACAACACAAACACACACACACCGACAACACACACACACACCGACAACACACACACACACAACACACACACACACACACCGACAACACAAACACACACACACACACAACGACAACACACACACACACACACACACACCGACAACACACACACACACACACACCGACAACACACACACACACAACACACACACACACAACACACACACACCGACAACACACACACACACACACCGACCACACACACAAACACACCGAGAACACACACACACACACCGACAACACACACACACACACCGACAACACACACACACACAACACACACACACACACCGACAACACACACACACACACCGACCACACACACACACAAACACACCGACAACACACACACACACACCGACAACACACACACACACACCGACAACACACACACACACACCGACAACACACACACACACACCGACAACACACACACACACACACAAACCGACAACACACACACACACACACACCGACAACACACACACACACCGACAACACACACACACACACACCGACAACACATAAACACACACACACCGACAACACACACACACACACACTGACAACACACACACATACACACCGACAACACACACACACACACACACACCGACAACACACACACACACACCGACAACACACACACACACACCGACAACACACACACACACACACACACACACCGACAACACACACACACACCGACAACACACACACACACACACCGACAACACAAACACACACACACCGACAACACACACACACACCGACAACACACACACACACAACACACACACACACACACCGACAACACAAACACACACACACACACAACGACAACACACACACACACACACACACACCGACAACACACACACACACACACACCGACAACACACACACACACAACACACACACACACAACACACACACACCGACAACACACACACACACACCGACCACACACACAAACACACCGAGAACACACACAGACACACCGACAACACACACACACACACCGACAACACACACACACACAACACACACACACACACCGACAACACACACACACACACCGACCACACACACACACAAACACACCGACAACACACACACACACACCGACAACACACACACACACACCGACAACACACACACACACACACCGACAACACACACACACACACACACTGACAACACAAACACACACACACACACCGACAACAAACACACACACACACACACCGACAACACACACACACACACACACACACCGACAACAAACACACACCGACAACACACACACACACAACACACACACACACAACACACACACACCGACAACACACACACACACACACCGACCACACACACAAACACACCGAGAACACACACAGACACACCGACAACACACACACACACACCGACAACACACACACACACAACACACACACACACACCGACAACACACACACACACACCGACAACACACACACACACACACACACACACACACACACAAACACCAGCAACACACACACACATACCGACAACACACACACACACACACCGACAACACACACACACACACCCGACAACACACACACACACCGACAACACATACACACACACACCGACAACACACACAAACACAACACACACACACACACACCGACAACACACACACACACACAGCGACAACACACACACACAAACACACCGACAACACACACACACACACCAACAACACACACACACACACCGACAACACACACACACACACCGACAACACACACACACACACCGACAACACACACACACACACCGACAACACACACACACACACACACCGACAACACACACACACACACCGACAACACACACACACACACACACACACACCGACAACACACACACACACAACACACACACACACACCGACAAAACACACACGCACACACCGACAACACACACACACACACACACACACCGACAACACACACACACACACCGACAACACACACACACACACACACCGACAACACACACACACACACACAAACCGACAACACACACACACACACACCGACAACACACACACACACCGACAACACACACACACACACACACCGACAACACATAAACACACACACACCGACAACACACACACACACACACTGACAACACACACACATACACACCGACAACACACACACACACACACACACCGACAACACACACACACACACCGACAACACACACACACACACCGACAACACACACACACACACACACACCGACAACACACACACACACCGACAACACACACACACACACACCGACAACACAAACACACACACACCGACAACACACACACACACCGACAACACACACACACACAACACACACACACACACACCGACAACACAAACACACACACACACACAACGACAACACACACACACACACACACACACCGACAACACACACACACACACACACCGACAACACACACACACACAACACACACACACACAACACACACACACCGACAACACACACACACACACACCGACCACACACACAAACACACCGAGAACACACACACACACACACCGACAACACACACACACACACCGACAACACACACACACACAACACACACACACACACCGACAACACACACACACACACCGACCACACACACACACAAACACACCGACAACACACACACACACACCGACAACACACACACACACACCGACAACACACACACACACACCGACAACACACACACACACACCGACAACACACACACACACACACAAACCGACAACACACACACACACACACACCGACAACACACACACACACCGACAACACACACACACACACACACCGACAACACATAAACACACACACACCGACAACACACACACACACACACTGACAACACACACACATACACACCGACAACACACACACACACACACACACCGACAACACACACACACACACCGACAACACACACACACACACCGACAACACACACACACACACACACACACACCGACAACACACACACACACCGACAACACACACACACACACACCGACAACACAAACACACACACACCGACAACACACACACACACCGACAACACACACACACACAACACACACACACACACACCGACAACACAAACACACACACACACACAACGACAACACACACACACACACACACACCGACAACACACACACACACACACACCGACAACACACACACACACAACACACACACACACAACACACACACACCGACAACACACACACACACACACCGACCACACACACAAACACACCGAGAACACACACAGACACACCGACAACACACACACACACACCGACAACACACACACACACAACACACACACACACACCGACAACACACACACACACACCGACCACACACACACACAAACACACCGACAACACACACACACACACCGACAACACACACACACACACCGACAACACACACACACACACACCGACAACACACACACACACACACACACCGACAACACACACACACACACCGACAACACACACACACACACCGACAACACACACACACACACACACACACACCGACAACACACACACACACCGACAACACACACACACACACACCGACAACACAAACACACACACACCGACAACACACACACACACCGACAACACACACACACACAACACACACACACACACACCGACAACACAAACACACACACACACACAACGACAACACACACACACACACACACACCGACAACACACACACACACACACACCGACAACACACACACACACAACACACACACACACAACACACACACACCGACAACACACACACACACACACCGACCACACACACAAACACACCGAGAACACACACAGACACACCGACAACACACACACACACACCGACAACACACACACACACAACACACACACACACACCGACAACACACACACACACACCGACCACACACACACACAAACACACCGACAACACACACACACACACCGACAACACACACACACACACCGACAACACACACACACACACACCGACAACACACACACACACACACACTGACAACACAAACACACACACACCGACAACAAACACACACACACACACACCGACAACACACACACACACACACACCGACAACAAACACACACCGACAACACACACACACACAACACACACACACCGACAACACACACACACACACACCGACCACACACACACACAAACACACCGACAACACACACACACACACCGACAACACACACACACACACCGACAACACACACACACACCGACAACACACACACACACACCGACAACACACACACACACACACACACACACACACACACACACAAACACCAGCAACACAGACACACATACCGACAACACACACACACACACACCGACAACACACACACACACACACCGACAACACACACACACACCGACAACACATACACACACACACACCGACAACACACACACACACACCGACAACACACACAAACACAACACACACACACACACACCGACAACACACACACACACACAGCGACAACACACACACACAAACACACCGACAACACACACACACACACCAACAACACACACACACACACACACCGACAACACACACACACACACCGACAACACACACACACACACACACACACCGACAACACACACACACACACCGACAACACACACACACACACCGACAACACACACACACACACCGACAACACACACACACACACACACACCGACAACACACACACACACAACACACACACACACACCGACAAAACACACACGCACACACCGACAACACACACACACACACACACACACACCGACAACACACACACACACACCGACAACACACACACACACACACACTGACAACACACACACACCGACAACACACACACACACACACACACCGACAACACACACACACACACACCGACAACACACACACACCGACAACACACACACACACACACACACCGACAACACACACACACACCGACAACACACACACACACAACACCGACAACACACACACACACACCGACAACACACACACACACACACACCGACAACACACACACACACACACACTGACAACACACACACACACACACCGACAACACACACACACCGACAACACACACACACACACACACACACCGACAACACACACACACACACACCGACAACACACACACACACAACACACACACACACACCGACAACACACACACACACACACCGACAACACACACACACACACCGACAACACACACACACACACACACCGACAACACACACACACACACACCGACAACACACACACACACACCGACAACACACACACACACACACCGACAACACACACACACACCGACAACACACACACACACAACACACACACACACACCGACAACACACACACACACACACCAACAACACACACACACACACCGACAACACACACACACACACCGACAACACACCGACAACACACACACACACCGACAACACACACACACCGACAACACACACACACACACACACCGACAACACACACACACACACACACCGACAACACACACACACACACACACACACCGACAACACACACACACACACACCGACAACACACACACACACACACCGACAACACACACACACACACCGACAACACACACACACACACACCGACAACACATAAACACACACACACCGACAACACACACACACACACACTGACAACACACACACATACACACCGACAACACACACACACACACCGACAACACACACACACACACAAACCGACAACACACACACACACACACCGACAACACACACACACACCGACAACACACACACACACACACACACCGACAACACATAAACACACACACCGACAACACACACACACACACACTGACAACACACACACACATACACACCGACAACACACACACACACACACACACCGACAACACACACACACACACCGACAACACACACACACACACCGACAACACACACACACACACCGACAACACACACACACACCGACAACACACACACACCGACAACACACACACACACACACCGACAACACACACACACACCGACAACACACACACACACAACACACACACACACACCGACAACACACACACACACACACCGACAACCCACACACACACACACCGACAACACACACACACACACCGACAACACACACACACACACACACCGACAACACACACACACAACACACACACACACACCGACAACACACACACACACCGACAACACACACACACACACCGACAACACACACACACACACACCGACAACACACACACACACCGACAACACACACACACACCGACAACACACACACACACACCGACAACACACACACACACACCGACAAAACATAAACACACACACACTGACAACACACACACACACACACTGACAAAACACACACATACACACCGACAACACACACACACACACACACCGACAACACACACACACACACCGACAACACACACACACACACACACTGACAACACACACACATACACACCGACAACACACACACACACCGACAACACACACACACACACCGACAACACACACACACACCGACAACACACACACACACACACTGACAACACATAAACACACACACACCGACAACACACACACACACACACTGACAACAAACACACATACACACCGACAACACACACACACACACCGACAACACACACACACACACCGACAACACACACACACACACACACCGACAACACACACACACACACACACCGACAACACACACACACACACACCGACAACACACACACACACACACCGACAACACACACACACACACCGACAACTCACACACACACACACCGACAACACATAAACACACACACACCGACAACACACACACACACACACTGACAACACACACACATACACACCGACAACACACACACACACACCGACAACACACACACACACACCGACAACACACACACACACACACACACACACCGACAACACACACACACACCGACAACACACACACACACACACCGACAACACACACACACACCGACAACACACACACACACCGACAACACACACACACACCGACAACACACACACACACAACACACACACACACACACACCGACAACACAAACACACACACACACACACACCGACAACACACACACACACACCAACAACACACACACACACACACACACCGACAACACACACACACACCGACAACACACACACACACAACACACACACACACACCGACAAAACACACACGCACACACCGACAACACACACACACACACACACACCGACAACACACCCACAACACACACACACACCGACAACACACACACACCGACAACACACACACACACACACACCGACAACACACACACACACACACCGACAACACACACACACACACACACACACACACCGACAACACACACACACACACACACCGATAACACACACACACTGACAACACACACACACACACACCGACAACACACACACACACACACCGACAACACACACACACACACCGACAACACACACACACACACACACACACACCGACAACACACACACACACAACACACACACACCCACACACACACCGACAACACACACACACACACCGACAACACACACACACACACACACACCGACAACACACACACACACACACACACACACACCGACAACACACACACACACACACACACCGACAACACACACACACACACACACCGACAACACACACACACACACCGACAACACACACACACACCGACAACACACACACACACACCGACAACACACAGACACACACACCGACAACACATAAACACACACACACCGACAACACACACACACACACACTGACAACACACACACATACACACCGACAACACACACACAGACACACACCGACAACACACACACACCGACAACACACACACACACACCGACAACACACACACACACACACACACACCGACAACACACACACACACACACACCGACAACACACACACTCACACACACACACCGACAACACACACACACACAACACACACACACACACCGACAACACACACACACACACACACCGACAAAACACACACGCACACACCGACAACACACACACACACACACCGACAACACACCCACAACACTCACACACACACACCGACAACACACACACACACCGACAACACACACACACACACCGACAACACACACACACACACCGACAACACACACACACACACACAAACCGACAACACACACACACACACCGACAACACACACACACACCGACAACACACACACACACACACCGACAACACATAAACACACACACACCGACAACACACACACACACACACTGACAACACACACACATACACACCGACAACACACACACACACACACCGACAACACACACACACACACCGACAACACACACACACACACCGACAACACACACACACACACACCGACAACACAAACACACACACACCGACAACACACACACACACCGACAACACACACACACACAACACACACACACACACACCGACAACACAAACACACACACACACACAACGACAACACACACACACACACACACACCGACAACACACACACACACACACACCGACAACACACACACACACAACACACACACACACAACACACACACACCGACAACACACACACACACCGACCACACACACACACAAACACACCGAGAACACACACACACACACCGACAACACACACACACACACCGACAACACACACACACACAACACACACACACACACCGACAACACACACACACACACCGACCACACACACACACAAACACACCGACAACACACACACACACACCGACAACACACACACACACACCGACAACACACACACACACACACACCGACAACACACACACACACACACACTGACAACACAAACACACACACACACACCGACAACAAACACACACACACACACACCGACAACACACACACACACACACACACCGACAACAAACACACACCGACAACACACACACACACAACACACACACACCGACAACACACACACACACACACCGACCACACACACACACAAACACACCGACAACACACACACACACACCGACAACACACACACACACACCGACAACACACACACACACACACCGACAACACACACACACACACACCGACAACACACACACACACACACACACACACACACACACAAACACCAGCAACACACACACACATACCGACAACACACACACACACACACCGACAACACACACACACACACACCGACAACACACACACACACCGACAACACATACACACACACACACCGACAACACACACACACACACCGACAACACACACACACACACACACCGACAACACACACACACACCGACAACACACACACACACACACACACACACACCGACAACACACACACACACACACACACACACCGACAACAAACACACACACCGACAACACACACACACACAACACACACACACCGACAACACACACACACACACACCGACCACACACACACACAAACACACCGACAACACACACACACACACCGACAACACACACACACCGACAACACACACACACACACACACCGACAACTCACACACACACACCGACAACACACACACACACACACACACACACACACACACACACACACACACCGACAGCACACACACACCGACAACACACACACACACACACACCAGCAACACACACACACATACCGACAACACACACACACACACACCGACAACACACACACACACACACCGACAACACACACACACACACACCGACAACACATACACACACACACACCGACAGCACACACACACACACCGACAACACACACACACACACACACACACCGACAACACACACACACACCGACAACACACACACACAAACACACCGACAACACACACACACACACCAACAACACACACACACACACACCGACAACACACACACACACACCGACAACACACACACACACACTCACACACACACCGACAACACACACACACACACCGACAACACACACACACACACCGACAACACACACACACACACACACACCGACAACACACACACACACACCAACAACACACACACACACACACACACCGACAACACACACACACACCGACAACACACACACACACAACACACACACACACACCGACAAAACACACACGCACACACCGACAACACACACACACACACACACACACACACCGACAACACACCCACAACACACACACACACCGACAACACACACACACCGACAACACACACACACACACACACCGACAACACACACACACACACACCGACAACACACACACACACACACACACACACACACCGACAACACACACACACACACCGACAACACACACACACACACCGACAACACACACACACACACACACACCGACAACACACACACACACAACACACACACACCCACACACACACCGACAACACACACACACACACCGACAACACACACACACACACACACACCGACAACACACACACACACACACACACCGACAACACACACACACACACACACCGACAACACACACACACACACCGACAACACACACACACACCGACAACACACACACACACACCGACAACACACAGACACACACACCGACAACACATAAACACACACACACCGACAACACACACACACACACACTGACAACACACACACATACACACCGACAACACACACACACACACACACACACCGACAACACACACACACCGACAACACACACACACACACACCGACAACACACACACACACACACACCGACAACACACACACACACACACACCGACAACACACACACACACACCGACAACACACAGACACACACACCGACAACACATAAACACACACACACCGACAACACACACACACACACACTGACAACACACACACATACACACCGACAACACACACACACACACACACACACCGACAACACACACACACCGACAACACACACACACACACCGACAACACACACACACACACACACCGACAACACACACACACCGACAACACACACACACACACCGACAACACACACACACACACACACCGACAACACACACACACCGACAACACACACACACACACCGACAACACACACACACACACACACCGACAACACACACACACACACACACCGACAACACACACACTCACACACACACACCGACAACACACACACACACAACACACACACACACACCGACAACACACACACACACACACCGACAAAACACACACGCACACACCGACAACACACACACACACACACCGACAACACACCCACAACACTCACACACACACACCGACAACACACACACACACCGACAACACACACACACACACCGACAACACACACACACACACCGACAACACACACACACACACACAAACCGACAACACACACACACACACACCGACAACACACACACACACCGACAACACACACACACACACACCGACAACACATAAACACACACACACCGACAACACACACACACACACACTGACAACACACACACATACACACCGACAACACACACACACACACACACACCGACAACACACACACACACACCGACAACACACACACACACACACACACACACACCGACAACACACACACACACCGACAACACACACACACACACACCGACAACACAAACACACACACACCGACAACACACACACACACCGACAACACACACACACACAACACACACACACACACACCGACAACACAAACACACACACACACACAACGACAACACACACACACACACACACACCGACAACACACACACACACACACACCGACAACACACACACACACAACACACACACACACAACACACACACACCGACAACACACACACACACACACCGACCACACACACACACAAACACACCGAGAACACACACACACACACCGACAACACACACACACACACCGACAACACACACACACACAACACACACACACACACCGACAACACACACACACACACCGACCACACACACACACAAACACACCGACAACACACACACACACACCGACAACACACACACACACACCGACAACACACACACACACACACCGACAACACACACACACACACACACTGACAACACAAACACACACACACACACCGACAACAAACACACACACACACACACCGACAACACACACACACACACACACACACACCGACAACAAACACACACCGACAACACACACACACACAACACACACACACCGACAACAAACACACACACACCCACCACACACACACACAAACACACCGACAACACACACACACACACCGACAACACACACACACACACCGACAACACACACACACACACACCGACAACACACACACACACACCGACAACACACACACACACACACACACACACACACACACACACACAAACACCAGCAACACACACACACATACCGACAACACACACACACACACACACCGACAACACACACACACACACACCGACAACACACACACACACCGACAACACATACACACACACACACCGACAACACACACACACACACCGACAACACACACACACACACACACACCGACAACACACACACACACCGACAACACACACACACACAACACACACACACACCGACAAAACACACACGCACACACCGACAACACACACACACACACACACACCGACAACACACACACACACACCGACAACACACACACACACACACACCGACAACACACACACACACACACCGACAACACACACACACACACCGACAACACACACACACACACACCGACAACACTCACACACACACACCGACAACACACACACACACAACACACACACACACACCGACAACACACACACACACACACCGACAAAACACACACGCACACACCGACAACACACACACACACACACCGACAACACACCCACAACACTCACACACACACACCGACAACACACACACACACCGACAACACACACACACACACCGACAACACACACACACACACCGACAACACACACACACACACACAAACCGACAACACACACACACACACACCGACAACACACACACACACCGACAACACACACACACACACACCGACAACACATAAACACACACACACCGACAACACACACACACACACACTGACAACACACACACATACACACCGACAACACACACACACACACCGACAACACACACACACACACAAACCGACAACACACACACACACACACCGACAACACACACACACACCGACAACACACACACACACCGACAACACATAAACACACACACCGACAACACACACACACACACACTGACAACACACACACACATACACACCGACAACACACACACACACACACACACCGACAACACACACACACACACCGACAACACACACACACACACCGACAACACACACACACACACCGACAACACACACACACACCGACAACACACACACACCGACAACACACACACACACACACCGACAACACACACACACACCGACAACACACACACACACAACACACACACACACACCGACAACACACACACACACACACCGACAACCCACACACACACACACCGACAACACACACACACACACCGACAACACACACACACACACACACCGACAACACACACACACAACACACACACACACACCGACAACACACACACACACCGACAACACACACACACACACCGACAACACACACACACACACACCGACAACACACACACACACCGACAACACACACACACACCGACAACACACACACACACACCGACAACACACACACACACACCGACAAAACATAAACACACACACACTGACAACACACACACACACACACTGACAAAACACACACATACACACCGACAACACACACACACACACACACCGACAACACACACACACACACCGACAACACACACACACACACACACTGACAACACACACACATACACACCGACAACACACACACACACCGACAACACACACACACACACCGACAACACACACACACACCGACAACACACACACACACACACTGACAACACATAAACACACACACACCGACAACACACACACACACACACTGACAACAAACACACATACACACCGACAACACACACACACACACCGACAACACACACACACACACCGACAACACACACACACACACACACCGACAACACACACACACACACACACCGACAACACACACACACACACACCGACAACACACACACACACACACCGACAACACACACACACACACCGACAACTCACACACACACACACCGACAACACATAAACACACACACACCGACAACACACACACACACACACTGACAACACACACACATACACACCGACAACACACACACACACACCGACAACACACACACACACACCGACAACACACACACACACACACACACACACACCGACAACACACACACACACCGACAACACACACGCACACACACCGACAACACACACACACCGACAACACACACACACACCGACAACACACACACACACCGACAACACACACACACACAACACACACACACACACACACCGACAACACAAACACACACACACACACACACACACCGACAACACACACACACACACCAACAACACACACACACACACACACCGACAACACACACACACACCGACAACACACACACACACAACACACACACACACACCGACAAAACACACACGCACACACCGACAACACACACACACACACACACACCGACAACACACCCACAACACACACACACACCGACAACACACACACACCGACAACACACACACACACACACACCGACAACACACACACACACACACCGACAACACACACACACACACACACACACACACCGACAACACACACACACACACACACCGATAACACACACACACTGACAACACACACACACACACACCGACAACACACACACACACACACCGACAACACACACACACACACCGACAACACACACACACACACACACACCGACAACACACACACACACAACACACACACACCCACACACACACCGACAACACACACACACACACACACCGACAACACACACACACACACACACACCGACAACACACACACACACACACACACCGACAACACACACACACACACACACCGACAACACACACACACACACCGACAACACACACACACACCGACAACACACACACACACACCGACAACACACAGACACACACACCGACAACACATAAACACACACACACCGACAACACACACACACACACACTGACAACACACACACATACACACCGACAACACACACACACACACACACCGACAACACACACACTCACACACACACACCGACAACACACACACACACAACACACACACACACACCGACAACACACACACACACACACACCGACAAAACACACACGCACACACCGACAACACACACACACACACACACCGACAACACACCCACAACACTCACACACACACACCGACAACACACACACACACCGACAACACACACACACACACCGACAACACACACACACACACCGACAACACACACACACACACAAACCGACAACACACACACACACACCGACAACACACACACACACCGACAACACACACACACACACACCGACAACACATAAACACACACACACCGACAACACACACACACACACACTGACAACACACACACATACACACCGACAGCACACACACACACACACCGACAACACACACACACACACCGACAACACACACACACACACCGACAACACACACACACACACACACACACACACCGACAACACACACACAAACCGACAACACACACACACACACACCGACAACACAAACACACACACACTGACAACACACACACACACCGACAACACACACACACACAACACACACACACACACACCGACAACACAAACACACACACACACACAACGACAACACACACACACACACACACACCGACAACACACACACACACACCGACAACACACACACACACAACACACACACACACAACACACACACACCGACAACACACACACACACCGACCACACACACACACAAACACACCGAGAACACACACACACACACCGACAACACACACACACACACCGACAACACACACACACACAACACACACACACACACCGACAACACACACACACACACCGACCACACACACACACAAACACACCGACAACACACACACACACACACACCGACAACACACACACACACACACACTGACAACACAAACACACACACACACACCGACAACAAACACACACACACACACACCGACAACACATACACACACACACACACACACCGACAACAAACACACACCGACAACACACACACACACAACACACACACACCGACAACACACACACACACACACCGACCACACACACACACAAACACACCGACAACACACACACACACACCGACAACACACACACACACACCGACAACACACACACACACACACCGACAACACACACACACACACCGACAACACACACACACACACACACACACACACACACACAAACACCAGCAACACACACACACATACCGACAACACACACACACACACACCGACAACACACACACACACACACCGACAACACACACACACACCGACAACACATACACACACACACACCGACAACACACACACACACACCGACAACACACACACACACACACACCGACAACACACACACACACCGACAACACACACACACACACACACACACCGACAACACACACACACACACACACACACACCGACAACAAACACACACACCGACAACACACACACACACAACACACACACACCGACAACACACACACACACACACCGACCACACACACACACAAACACACCGACAACACACACACACACACCGACAACACACACACACCGACAACACACACACACACACACCGACAACTCACACACACACACCGACAACACACACACACACACACACACACACACACACACACACACACACACACCGACAGCACACACACACCGACAACACACACACACACACACACCAGCAACACACACACACATACCGACAACACACACACACACACACCGACAACACACACACACACCGACAACACACACACACACACACCGACAACACATACACACACACACACCGACAGCACACACACACACACCGACAACACACACACACACACACACACACCGACAACACACACACACACCGACAACACACACACACAAACACACCGACAACACACACACACACACCAACAACACACACACACACACCGACAACACACACACACACACCGACAACACACACACACACACTCACACACACACCGACAACACACACACACACACCGACAACACACACACACACACCGACAACACACACACACACACACACCGACAACACACACACACACACCAACAACACACACACACACACACACACCGACAACACACACACACACCGACAACACACACACACACAACACACACACACACACCGACAAAACACACACGCACACACCGACAACACACACACACACACACACACCGACAACACACCCACAACACACACACACACCGACAACACACACACGCCGACAACACACACACACACACACACCGACAACACACACACACACACACCGACAACACACACACACACACACACACACACACCGACAACACACACACACACACCGACAACACACACACACACACCGACAACACACACACACACACACACACCGACAACACACACACACACAACACACACACACCCACACACACACCGACAACACACACACACACACACACCGACAACACACACACACACACACACACCGACAACACACACACACACACACACACCGACAACACACACACACACACACACCGACAACACACACACACACACCGACAACACACACACACACCGACAACACACACACACACACCGACAACACACAGACACACACACCGACAACACATAAACACACACACACCGACAACACACACACACACACACTGACAACACACACACATACACACCGACAACACACACACACACACACACACACACGACAACACACACACACCGACAACACACACACACACACCGACAACACACACACACACACACACCGACAACACACACACACACACACACCGACAACACACACACACACACCGACAACACACAGACACACACACCGACAACACATAAACACACACACACCGACAACACACACACACACACACTGACAACACACACACATCACACACCGACAACACACACACACACACACACACACCGACAACACACACACACCGACAACACACACACACACACCGACAACACACACACACACACACACCGACAAAACACACACGCACACACCGACAACACACACACACACCGACAACACACCCACACCACACTCACACACACACACCGACAACACACACACACACCGACAACACACACACACACACCGACAACACACACACACACACCGACCAACACACACACACACACACACACACCGACAACACACACACACACACACCGACACCGACACACACACACACCGACAACACACACACACACAAACCGACAACACATAAACACACACACACCGACAACACACACACACACACACTGACAACACACACACATACACACCGACAACACACACACACACACACACACCGACAACACACACACACACACCGACAACACACACACACACACCGACAACACACACACACACACACACACACACACCGACAACACACACACACACCGACAACACACACACACACACACCGACAACACAAACACACACACACCGACAACACACACACACACCGACAACACACACACACACAACACACACACACACACACCGACAACACAAACACACACACACACACAACGACAACACACACACACACACACACACCGACAACACACACACACACACACACCGACAACACACACACACACAACACACACACACACAACACACACACACCGACAACACACACACACACACACCGACCACACACACACACAAACACACCGAGAACACACACACACACACCGACAACACACACACACACACCGACAACACACACACACACAACACACACACACACACCGACAACACACACACACACACCGACCACACACACACACAAACACACCGACAACACACACACACACACCGACAACACACACACACACACCGACAACACACACACACACACACCGACAACACACACACACACACACACTGACAACACAAACACACACACACACACCGACAACAAACACACACACACACACACCGACAACACACACACACACACACACACACACCGACAACAAACACACACCGACAACACACACACACACAACACACACACACCGACAACAAACACACACACACCCACCACACACACACACAAACACACCGACAACACACACACACACACCGACAACACACACACACACACCGACAACACACACACACACACACCGACAACACACACACACACACCGACAACACACACACACACACACACACACCACACACACACAAACACCAGCAACACACACACACATACCGACAACACACACACACACACACCGACAACACACACACACACACACCGACAACACACACACACACCGACAACACATACACACACACACACCGACAACACACACACACACACCGACAACACACACACACACACACACACCGACAACACACACACACACCGACAACACACACACACACAACACACACACACACACCGACAAAACACACACGCACACACCGACAACACACACACACACACACACACACCGACAACACACACACACACACCGACAACACACACACACACACACACTGACAACACACACACACCGACAACCACACACACACACACACACACCGACAACACACACACACACACACACCGACAACACACAGACACCGACAACACACACACACACACACACACACCGACAACACACACACACACCGACAACACACACACACACAACACCGACAACACACACACACACACCGACAACACACACACACACACACACCGACAACACACACACACACACACACTGACAACACACACACACACACACACCGACAACACACACACACCGACAACACACACACACACACACACACCGACAACACACACACACACACACCGACAACACACACACACACAACACACACACACACACCGACAACACACACACACACACACACACCGACAACACACACACACACACCGACAACACACACACACACACACACCGACAACACACACACACACCGACAACACACACACACACACCGACAACACACACACACACACACCGACAACACTCACACACACACACCGACAACACACACACACACAACACACACACACACACCGACAACACACACACACACACACCGACAAAACACACACGCACACACCGACAACACACACACACACACACCGACAACACACCCACAACACTCACACACACACACCGACAACACACACACACACCGACAACACACACACACACACCGACAACACACACACACACACCGACAACACACACACACACACACAAACCGACAACACACACACACACAACACACACACACACACACCGACAACACAAACACACACACACACACAACGACAACACACACACACACACACACACCGACAACACACACACACACACCGACAACACACACACACAAAACACACACACACACAACACACACACACCGACAACACACACACACACCGACCACACACACACACAAACACACCGAGAACACACACACACACACCGACAACACACACACACACACCGACAACACACACACACACAACACACACACACACACCGACAACACACACACACACACCGACCACACACACACACAAACACACCGACAACACACACACACACACCGACAACACACACACACACACCGACAACACACACACACACACCGACAACACACACACACACACACACTGACAACACAAACACACACACACACACCGACAACAAACACACACACACACACACCGACAACACACACACACACACACACACACACCGACAACAAACACACACCGACAACACACACACACACAACACACACACACCGACAACACACACACACACACACCGACCACACACACACACAAACACACCGACAACACACACACACACACCGACAACACACACACACACACCGACAACACACACACACACACACCGACAACACACACACACACACCGACAACACACACACACACACACACACACACACACACACAAACACCAGCAACACACACACACATACCGACAACACACACACACACACACCGACAACACACACACACACACACCGACAACACACACACACACCGACAACACATACACACACACACACCGACAACACACACACACACACCGACAACACACACACACACACACACCGACAACACACACACACACCGACAACACACACACACACACACACACACCGACAACACACACACACACACACACACACACCGACAACAAACACACACACCGACAACACACACACACACAACACACACACACCGACAACACACACACACACACACCGACCACACACACACACAAACACACCGACAACACACACACACACACCGACAACACACACACACCGACAACACACACACACACACACCGACAACTCACACACACACACCGACAACACACACACACACACACACACACACACACACACACACACACACACCGACAGCACACACACACCGACAACACACACACACACACACACCAGCAACACACACACACATACCGACAACACACACACACACACACCGACAACACACATACACACACACCGACAACACACACACACACACACCGACAACACATACACACACACACACCGACAGCACACACACACACACCGACAACACACACACACACACACACACACCGACAACACACACACACACCGACAACACACACACACAAACACACCGACAACACACACACACACACCAACAACACACACACACACACCGACAACACACACACACACACCGACAACACACACACACACACTCACACACACACCGACAACACACACACACACACCGACAACACACACACACACACACACACCGACAACACACACACACACACCAACAACACACACACACACACACACACCGACAACACACACACACACCGACAACACACACACACACAACACACACACACACACCGACAAAACACACACGCACACACCGACAACACACACACACACACACACACCGACAACACACCCACAACACACACACACACCGACAACACACACACACCGACAACACACACACACACACACACCGACAACACACACACACACACACACCGACAACACACACACACACACACACACACACACCGACAACACACACACACACACCGACAACACACACACACACACCGACAACACACACACACACACACACACCGACAACACACACACACACAACACACACACACCCACACACACACCGACAACACACACACACACACACACCGACAACACACACACACACACACACACCGACAACACACACACACACACACACACCGACAACACACACACACACACACACCGACAACACACACACACACACCGACAACACACACACACACCGACAACACACACACACACACCGACAACACACAGACACACACACCGACAACACATAAACACACACACACCGACAACACACACACACACACACTGACAACACACACACATACACACCGACAACACACACACACACACACACACACCGACAACACACACACACCGACAACACACACACACACACCGACAACACACACACACACACACACCGACAACACACACACACACACACACCGACAACACACACACACACACCGACAACACACAGACACACACACCGACAACACATAAACACACACACACCGACAACACACACACACACACACTGACAACACACACACATACACACCGACAACACACACACACACACACACACACCGACAACACACACACACCGACAACACACACACACACACCGACAACACACACACACACACACGACAACACACACACACCGACAACACACACACACACACCGACAACACACACACACACACACACCGACAACACACACACACCGACAACACACACACACACACCGACAACACACACACACACACACACCGACAACACACACACACACACACACCGACAACACACACACTCACACACACACACCGACAACACACACACACACAACACACACACACACACCGACAACACACACACACACACACACCGACAAAACACACACGCACACACCGACAACACACACACACACCGACAACACACCCACAACACTCACACACACACACCGACAACACACACACACACCGACAACACACACACACACACCGACAACACACACACACACACCGACAACACACACACACACACACAAACCGACAACACACACACACACACACCGACAACACACACACACACCGACAACACACACACACACAAACCGACAACACACAAACACACACACACCGACAACACACACACACACACACTGACAACACACACACATACACACCGACAACACACACACACACACACACACCGACAACACACACACACACACCGACAACACACACACACACACCGACAACACACACACACACACACACACACACACCGACAACACACACACACACCGACAACACACACACACACACACCGACAACACAAACACACACACACCGACAACACACACACACACCGACAACACACACACACACAACACACACACACACACACCGACAACACAAACACACACACACACACAACGACAACACACACACACACACACACACCGACAACACACACACACACACACACCGACAACACACACACACACAACACACACACACACAACACACACACACCGACAACACACACACACACACACCGACCACACACACACACAAACACACCGAGAACACACACACACACACCGACAACACACACACACACACCGACAACACACACACACACAACACACACACACACACCGACAACACACACACACACACCGACCACACACACACACAAACACACCGACAACACACACACACACACCGACAACACACACACACACACCGACAACACACACACACACACACCGACAACACACACACACACACACACTGACAACACAAACACACACACACACACCGACAACAAACACACACACACACACACCGACAACACACACACACACACACACACACACCGACAACAAACACACACCGACAACACACACACACACAACACACACACACCGACAACAAACACACACACACCCACCACACACACACACAAACACACCGACAACACACACACACACACCGACAACACACACACACACACCGACAACACACACACACACACACCGACAACACACACACACACACCGACAACACACACACACACACACACACACACACACACACACACAACACCAGCAACACACACACACACACCGACAACACACACACACACACACCGACAACACACACACACACACACCGACAACACACACACACACCGACAACACATACACACACACACACCGACAACACACACACACACACCGACAACACACACACACACACACACACCGACAACACACACACACACCGACAACACACACACACACAACACACACACACACACCGACAACACACACACGCACACACCGACAACACACACACACACACACACACACCGACAACACACACACACACACCGACAACACACACACACACACACACTGACAACACACACACACCGACAACACACACACACACACACACACCGACAACACACACACACACACACACCGACAACACACAGACACCGACAACACACACACACACACCACACACACACACACACACACACCGACAACACACACACACACAACACCGACAACACACACACACACACCGACAACACACACACACACACACACCGACAACACACACACACACACACACTGACAACACACACACACACACACACCGACAACACACACACACCGACAACACACACACACACACACACACCGACAACACACACACACACACACCGACAACACACACACACACAACACACACACACACACCGACAACACACACACACACACACCGACAACACACACACACACACCGACAACACACACACACACACACACCGACAACACACACACACACACACCGACAACACACACACACACACCGACAACACACACACACACACACCGACAACACACACACACACACACCGACAACACACACACACACAACACACACACACACACCGACAACACACACACACACACACCGACAACACACACACGCACACACCGACAACACACACACACACACACCGACAACACACCCACAACACCACACACACACACCGACAACACACACACACACCGACAACACACACACACACACCGACAACACACACACACACACCGACAACACACACACACACACACAAACCGACAACACACACACACACACACCGACAACACACACACACACCGACAACACACACACACACACACCGACAACACATAAACACACACACACCGACAACACACACACACACACACTGACAACACACACACATACACACCGACAACACACACACACACACACACACCGACAACACACACACACACACCGACAACACACACACACACACCGACAACACACACACACACACACACACACACACCGACAACACACACACACACCGACAACACACACACACACACACCGACAACACAAACACACACACACCGACAACACACACACACACCGACAACACACACACACACAACACACACACACACACACCGACAACACAAACACACACACACACACAACGACAACACACACACACACACACACACCGACAACACACACACACACACACACCGACAACACACACACACACAACACACACACACACAACACACACACACCGACAACACACACACACACACACCGACCACACACACACACAAACACACCGAGAACACACACACACACACCGACAACACACACACACACACCGACAACACACACACACACAACACACACACACACACCGACAACACACACACACACACCGACCACACACACACACAAACACACCGACAACACACACACACACACCGACAACACACACACACACACCGACAACACACACACACACACACCGACAACACACACACACACACACACTGACAACACAAACACACACACACACACCGACAACAAACACACACACACACACACCGACAACACACACACACACACACACACCGACAACAAACACACACCGACAACACACACACACACAACACACACACACCGACAACAAACACACACACACCCACCACACACACACACAAACACACCGACAACACACACACACACACCGACAACACACACACACACACCGACAACACACACACACACACACCGACAACACACACACACACACCGACAACACACACACACACACACACACACACACACACACAACACCAGCAACACACACACACATACCGACAACACACACACACACACACCGACAACACACACACACACACACCGACAACACACACACACACCGACAACACATACACACACACACACCGACAACACACACACACACACACACCGACAACACACACACACACCGACAACACACACACACACAACACACACACACACACCGACAAAACACACACGCACACACCGACAACACACACACACACACACACACACCGACAACACACACACACACACCGACAACACACACACACACACACACTGACAACACACACACACCGACAACACACACACACACACACACACCGACAACACACACACACACACACACCGACAACACACAGACACCGACAACACACACACACACACACACACACCGACAACACACACACACACACCGACAACACACACACACACACAACACCGACAACACACACACACACACCGACAACACACACACACACACACACCGACAACACACACACACACACACACTGACAACACACACACACACACACACCGACAACACACACACACCGACAACACACACACACACACACCGACAACACACACACACACACACCGACAACACACACACACACAACACACACACACACACCGACAACACACACACACACACACCGACAACACACACACACACACCGACAACACACACACACACACACACCGACAACACACACACACACACACCGACAACACACACACACACACCGACAACACACACACACACACACCGACAACACACACACACACCGACAACACACACACACACAACACACATACACACACCGACAACACACACACACACACACCAACAACACACACACACACACCGACAACACACACACACCGACAACACACCGACAACACACACACACCGACAACACACACACACCGACAACACACACACACACACACACCGACAACACACACACACACACACACCGACAACACACACACACACACACACACACCGACAACACACACACACACACACCGACAACACACACACACACACCGACAACACACACACACACACCGACAACACACACACACACACACCCGACAACACATAAACACACACACACCGACAACACACACACACACACACTGACAACACACACACATACACACCGACAACACACACACACACACACCGACAACACACACACACACCGACAACACACACACACACACACCGACAACACATAAACACACACACACCGACAACACACACACACACACACTGACAACAGACACACATACACACCGACAACACACACACACACACACACCGACAACACACACACACACACCGACAACACACACACACACACCGACAACACACACACACACACACACACCGACAACACACACACACACCGACAACACACACACACACACACCGACAACACACACACACACACACCGACAACACACACACACACCGACAACACACACACACACAACACACACACACACACACCGACAACACAAACACACACACACACACAACGACAACACACACACACACCGACAACACACACACACACACACACCGACAACACACACACACACACCGACAACACACACACACACAACACACACACACCGACAACACACACACACACACACCGACCACACACACACACAAACACACCGAGAACACACACACACACACCGACAACACACACACACACACCGACAACACACACACACACAACACACACACACACACCGACAACACACAAACACACACACCGACCACACACACACACAAACACACCGACAACACACACACACACACCGACAACACACACACACACACCGACAACACACACACACACACACCGACAACACACACACACACACCGACAACACAAACACACACACACACACCGACAACACACACACACACACACACCGACAACACACACACACACACACACACACCGACAACAAACACACACCGACAACACACACACACACAACACACACACACCGACAACACACACACACACACACCGACCACACACACACACAAACACACCGACAACACACACACACACACCGACAACACACACACACACACCGACAACACACACACACACACACCGACAACACACACACACACACCGACAACACACACACACACACACACACACACAAACACCAGCAACACACACACACATACCGACAACACACACACACACACACCGACAACACACACACACACACACCGACAACACACACACACACCGACAACACATACACACACACACACCGACAACACACACACACACACCGACAACACACACAAACACAACACACACACACACACACCGACAACACACACACACACACAGCGACAACACACACACACAAACACACCGACAACACACACACACACACCAACAACACACACACACACACACCGACAACACACACACACACACCGACAACACACACACACACACACACACACCGACAACACACACACACACACCGACAACACACACACACACACCGACAACACACACACACACACACACCGACAACACACACACACACACCGACAACACACACACACACAACACACACACACACACCGACAAAACACACACGCACACACCGACAACACACACACACACACCCACACACCGACAACACACACACACACAAACACCAGCAACACACACACACACACCGACAACACACACACACACACACACTGACAACACACACACACCGACAACACACACACACACACTCACACCGACAACACACACACACACACACCGACAACACACACACACCGACAACACACACACACACACACACACACACCGACAACACACACACACACCGACAACACACACACACACAACACCGACAACACACACACACACACACCGACAACACACACACACACACACACCGACAACACACACACACAAACACACTGACAACACACACACACACACACACCGACAACACACACACACCGACAACACACACACACACACACACACCGACAACACACACACACACACACCGACAACACACACACACACAACACACACACACACACCGACAAGACACACACACACACCGACAACACACACACACACACCGACAACACACACACACACACACACCGACAACACACACACACACACACCGACAACACACACACACACACCGACAACACACACACACACACACCGACAACACACACACACACCGACAACACACACACACACAACACACACACACACACCGACAACACACACACACACACACCAACAACACACACACACACACACCGACAACACACACACACACACCGACAACACACCGACAACACACACACCGACAACACACACACACCGACAACACACACACACACACACACCGACAACACACACACACATACACACCGACAACACACACACACACACACACACACCGACAACACACACACACACCGACAACACACACACACACACACCGACAACACACACACACACACCGACAACACACACACACACACACCGACAACACATAAACACACACACACCGACAACACACACACACACACACTGACAACACACACACATACACACCGACAACACACACACACACACCGACAACACACACACACACACACAAACCGACAACACACACACACACACACCGACAACACACACACACACCGACAACACACACACACACACACCGACAACACATAAACACACACACACCGACAACACACACACACACACACTGACAACACACACACATACACACCGACAACACACACACACACACCGACAACACACACACACACACCGACAACACACACACACACACCGACAACACACACACACACACACACACACACACCGACAACACACACACACACCGACAACACACACACACACACACCGACAACACACACACACACACACCGACAACACACACACACACCGACAACACACACACACACAACACACACACACACACACCGACAACACAAACACACACACACACACAACGACAACACACACACACACACACACACCGACAACACACACACACACACACACCGACAACACACACACACACACCAACAACACACACACACACAACACACACACACCGACAACACACACACACACACACACCGACCACACACACACACAAACACACCGAGAACAGACACACACACACCGACAACACACACACACACACCGACAACACACACACACACAACACACACACACACACCGACAACACACACACACACACACCGACCACACACACACACAAACACACCGACAACACACACACACACACCGACAACACACACACACACACCGACAACACACACACACACACACCGACAACACACACACACACACACACCGACAACACAAACACACACACACACACCGACAACACACACACACACACACCGACAACACACACACACACACACACACACCGACAACAAACACACACCGACAACACACACACACACAACACACACACACCGACAACACACACACACACACACACCGACCACACACACACACAAACACACCGACAACACACACACACACACCGACAACACACACACACACACCGACAACACACACACACACACACCGACAACACACACACACACACCGACAACACACACACACACACACACACACACACAAACACCAGCAACACACACACACATACCGACAACACACACACACACCGACAACACACACACACACACTGACAACACACACACACACCGACAACACATACACACACACACACCGACAACACACACACACACACCGACAACACACACAAACACAACACACACACACACACACCGACAACACACATACACACACAGCGACAACACACACACACAAACACACCGACAACACACACACACACACCAACAACACACACACACACACACACACCGACAACACACACACACACACCGACAACACACACACACACACCGACAACACACACACACACACACACACACACCGACAACACACACACACACACCGACAACACACACACACACACACACACACCGACAACACACACACACACAAACACCAGCAACACACACACACACACCGACAACACACACACACACACACATTGACAACACACACACACCGACAACACACACACACACACACACACACACCGACAACACACACACACACACCGACAACACACACACACCGACAACACACACACACACACACACACACACCGACAACACACACACACACACACAACACCGACAACACACACACACACACCGACAACACACACACACACACACACCGACAACACACACACACACACACACTGACAACACACACACACACACACACCGACAACACACACACACCGACAACACACACACACACACACACACACCGACAACACACACACACACACACCGACAACACACACACACACAACACACACACACACACCGACAACACACACACACACACACACCGACAACACACACACACACACACCGACAACACACACACACACACCGACAACACACACACACACACCGACAACACACACACACACCGACAACACACACACACACAACACACACACACACACCGACAACACACACACACACACACCAACAACACACACACACACACCGACAACACACACACACACACCGACAACACACCGACAACACACACACACACCGACAACACACACACACCGACAACACACACACACACACACACCGACAACACACACACACACACACCGACAACACACACACACACACACACACACCGACAACACACACACACACACACCGACAACACACACACACACACACCGACAACACACACACACACACACACCGACAACACATAAACACACACACACCGACAACACACACACACACACACTGACAACACACACACATACACACCGACAACACACACACACACACCGACAACACACACACACACACTGACAACACACACACACACACACCGACAACACACACACACACCGACAACACACACACACACACACCGACAACACACACACACACACACCGACAACACACACACACACCGACAACACACACACACACAACACACACACACACACACCGACAACACAAACACACACACACACACACACCGACAACACACACACACACACACCGACAACACACACACACACACACACTGACAACACACACACACCGACAACACACACACACACACACCGACAACACACACACACACACACCGACAACACACACACACCGACAACACACACACACACACACACACACACCGACAACACACACACACACCGACAACACACACACACACAACACCGACAACACACACACACACCGACAACACACACACACACAACACCGACATCACACACACACACACCGACAACACACACACACACACACACCGACAACACACACACACACACACACTGACAACACACACACACACCGACAACACACACACACACACACCGACAACACACACACACACACACCGACAACACACACACACCGACAACACACACACACACACACACACACACCGACAACACACACACACACCGACAACACACACACACACCGACAACACACACACACCGACAACACACACACACACACACACCGACAACACACACACACACACACCGACAACACACACACACACACACACACCGACAACACACACACACACACACCGACAACACACACACACACACACCGACAACACACACACACACACCGACAACACACACACACACACACACCGACAACACATAAACACACACACACCGACAACACACACACACACACACTGACAACACACACACATACACACCGACAACACACACACACACACCGACAACACACACACACACACTGACAACACACACACACACACCGACAACACACACACACACCGACAACACACACACACACACACCGACAACACACACACACACACACCGACAACACACACACACACCGACAACACACACACACACAACACACACACACACACACACACACACCGACAACACAAACACACACACACACACACACCGACAACACACACACACACACACCGACAACACACACACACACACACACTGACAACACACACACACCGACAACACACACACACACACACCGACAACACACACACACACACACCGACAACACACACACACCGACAACACACACACACACACACACACACCGACAACACACACACACACCGACAACACACACACACACAACACCGACAACACACACACACACCGACAACACACACACACACAACACCGACATCACACACACACACACCGACAACACACACACACACACACACACCGACAACACACACACACACACACACTGACAACACACACACACACCGACAACACACACACACACACACCGACAACACACACACACACACACCGACAACACACACACACCGACAACACACACACACACACACACACACACCGACAACACACACACACACCGACAACACACACACACACAACACCGACAACACACACACACACCGACAACACACACACACACAACACCGACATCACACACACACACACCGACAACACACACACACACACACACCGACAACACACACACACACACCGACAACACACACACACACACACACACACCGACAACACACACACACACACACACACACACCGACAACACACACACACACCGACAACACACACACACACAACACCGACAACACACACACACACCGACAACACACACACACACAACACCGACATCACACACACACACACCGACAACACACACACACACACACACCGACAACACACACACACACACCGACAACACACACACACACACACACACACCGACAACACACACACACACACCGACAACACACACACACACACACACACCGACAACACACACACACACCGACAACACACACACACACAACACACACACACACACCGACAAAACACACACGCACACACCGACAACACACACACACACACACACACACCGACAACACACACACACACAAACACCAGCAACACACACACACACACCGACAACACACACACACACACACACTGACAACACACACACACCGACAACACACACACACACACACACACCGACAACACACACACACACACACCGACAACACACACACACCGACAACACACACACACACACCGACAACACACACACACACCGACAACACACACACACACAACACCGACAACACACACACACACACCGACAACACACACACACACACACCGACAACACACACACACACACACACTGACAACACACACACACACACACACCGACAACACACACACACCGACAACACACACACACACACACACACACCGACAACACACACACACACACACCGACAACACACACACACAACACACACACACACACCGACAACACACACACACACACACCGACAACACACACACACACACCGACAACACACACACACACACACACCGACAACACACACACACACACACCGACAACACACACACACACACCGACAACACACACACACACACCGACAACACACACACACACCGACAACACACACACACACAACACACACACACACACCGACAACACACACACACACACACCATCAACACACACACACACACCGACAACACACACACACACACCGACAACACACCGACAACACACACACACACCGACAACACACACACACCGACAACACACATGCACACACACCGACAACACACACACACACACACCGACAACACACACACACACACACACACACCGACAACACACACACACACACACCGACAACACACACACACACACACCGACAACACACACACACACACCGACAACACACACACACACACACACCGACAACACATAAACACACACACACCGACAACACACACACACACACACTGACAACACACACACATACACACCGACAACACACACACACACACCGACAACACACACACACACACTGACAACACACACACACACACCGACAACACACACACACACCGACAACACACACACACACACACCGACAACACACACACACACACACCGACAACACACACACACACCGACAACACACACACACACAACACACACACACACACACACACCGACAACACAAACACAAACACACACACACACCGACAACACACACACACACACACACCGACAACACACACACACACACACACTGACAACACACACACACCGACAACACACACACACACACACCGACAACACACACACACACACACCGACAACACACACACACCGACAACACACACACACACACACACACACCGACAACACACACACACACCGACAACACACACACACACAACACCGACAACACACACACACACCGACAACACACACACACACAACACCGACATCACACACACACCGACAACACACACACACACACACACCGACAACACACACACACACACACACCGACAACACACACACACACAACACACACACACACACCGACAACACACACACACACACACCGACAACACACACACACACACCGACAACACACACACACACACACACCGACAACACACACAAACACACACCGACAACACACACACACCGACAACACACACACACACCGACAACACACACACACACAACACACACACACACACCGACAACACACACACACACACACCAACAACACACACACACACACCGACAACACACACACACACACCTACAACACACCGACAACACACACACACACCGACAACACACACACACCGACAACACACACACACACACACACCGACAACACACACACACACACACACCGACAACACACACACACACACACACACCGACAACACACACACACACACACCGACAACACACACACACACACACACACACACCGACAACAAACACACACCGACAACACACACACACACAACACACACACACCGACAACACACACACACACACACCGACCACACACACACACAAACACACCGACAACACACACACACACACCGACAACACACACACACACACCGACAACACACACACACACACACACACCGACAACACACACACACACACCGACAACACACACACACACACACACACACACAAACACCAGCAACACACACACAAATACCGACAACACACACACACACACACCGACAACACACACACACACACACCGACAACACACACACACACCGACAACACATACACACACACACACCGACAACACACACACACACACCGACAACACACACAAACACAACACACACACACACCGACAACACACATACACACACAGCGACAACACACACACACAAACACACCGACAACACACACACAAACACCAACAACACACACACACACACACACCGACAACACACACACACACACCGACAACACACACACACACACACACACAACGACAACACACACACACACACCGACAACACACACACACCGACAACACACACACACACACACACACACCGACACCACACACACACACACCGACAACACACACACACACACACACAAAGACAACACACACACACACCGACAACACACACAC